>NC_086352.1:5194500-5242000 GCF_036324505.1 Eleginops maclovinus | reverse complement strand
GCACGGTCACATGACTTCACGTCTCCACCGCTAAGCTAAAGGAGGCTAATGTTGGGCTATAAAGGAACTACAGCACGGTCACATGACTTCACCTCACCACCGCTAAGCTAAAGGAGGCTAATGTTGGGCTATAAAGGAACTACAGCACGGTCACATGACTTCACGTCTCCACCGCTAAGCTAAAGGTGGCTAATGTTGGGCTATATAGGAACTACAGCACGGTCACATGTGGAAAGACACGTTTCTTACAATCAAATTCTCTGAGTCAGTAATAAAGATCACACCGCTCAGAAGGTAGTATACACTTTTTGACCGACAGTGGGGACTGGAAGGATTTTATTTAATACCTTTTCTCCACCTTTAAAGTGTTTTAATGCCTGAACACACACTGCTGCTGATGTAACTAAATCATTTCCCAATTTAGTGCCAATAAAGCATCTGCCTTTGTTAATGTGTTCTGGTGTTTGGCTCCCTCTGGCGGTCACACTCCTCTTCCACCTCATATTTTTGCGACAGTACTGGTGTCTTTACGGCAGTACACCACAACATCTGACAGCATGGCTACCGCGGCGCAGGAGGATTTACCGGAGACCCGGGAGAGTCCAGCGGCCGGGGGAGACAGCGGGACACCGGGGGGTGACACCGGGACACCGGGGGCTGCTGCTGCCCGGGACAAACCGGTGTGTCTGATCGTGCTGGGGATGGCGGGCTCCGGGAAAACCACCTTCGTTCAGGTGAGTTAGCACCGGGAGCTAACGGGAGCTAACATGGGCTAGCTGCTTCTGCCAGCTGTTAAACAGTATTAATACAGTATTAAAAACGGTATATAAACAGTATTAAAAACAGTATATAAACAGTATTAAAAACGGTATATAAACAGTATTAAAAACGGTATATAAACAGTATTAAAAACGGTATATAAACAGTATTAATACAGTATTAAAAACGGTATATAAACAGTATTAATACAGTATTAAAAACGGTATATAAACAGTATTAATACAGTATTAAAAACGGTATATAAACAGTATTAAAAACGGTATATAAACAGTATTAATACAGTATTAAAAACGGTATATAAACAGTATTAAAAACGGTATATAAACAGTATTAAAAACGGTATATAAACAGTATTAATACAGTATTAAAAACGGTATATAAACAGTATTAATACAGTATTAAAAACGGTATATAAACAGTATTAATACAGTATTAAAAACGGTATATAAACAGTATTAAAAACGGTATATAAACAGTATTAATACAGTATTAAAAACGGTATATAAACAGTATTAAAAACGGTATATAAACAGAATTAATACAGTATTAAAAACGGTATATAAACAGTATTAATACAGTATTAAAAACGGTGTCAGTACAGGTTTGAGAGGTACCTGTTCACAAAGATAAATACATACACACTGTTCCAAGTTACTGTGAGATGTCAGTAGATAATAACAGTTGAAATACGCTATAAGAACAGCATGATATAGTATTACAAGCAGACTGAAAACAGTGTTTACCTTCGTGGTAACTTTCCATCACCATGCAGCTTTGGTTTGACTGCTCAGTAAACATTTAGTTTACATTTTGACCCAATTCAGTTTTTATTGGTCAGTAAACATAGTTTCCATGAGGAGAAAGCGCATGTGTGAGTTGGAAGAAGCTTGAATTAAATGAACCACAGATGCTTTACAGTTGAGAAAACACCACTAGTTTTCAATTCCAGAAAGAGGCCATACCTGTCCTCTTCTGTGGGCGGATTTGGATCATTCAGATTGGACAGGTTATTTATTTGTAATATAATTGTCCACAGTAGAGGTAATAATGTTCCTCTCTGTGTCCAATGGTAGCAACACTGCTCTTGGCAGTGAACATCAGATCAGATATGGCCTCTTTCTGGTTAAACCTGTAATTGGTTTTACTGAAAATGTCAGAAATGGATTCAGCATCCTCAATAACCCCCGAATCTGCCAAGACTTTTCTTAACTATTGTCTGCATAATCTCTTAATGGTAATTAACACAACTTGTGTCAATTGTTTCTCTGTGCTGGGGACTCCTGCTAAACCTTTCTAACATACACTTTGGGGTCCTCTCCCTCTCGCTGAGCTGGCACCAGAATAAAAGGAGAAATGTGTTCCCTGCAGAGGCTGACGGCTCACCTTCACACCCGTAAATCTCCTCCTTACGTCATCAACCTGGACCCCGCTGTGCACGAGGTCCCGTTCCCTGCAAATATCGGTGAGAACACACACACACACACACACACACACACACACCCCTTGTTAGAGGGGAGTATTTTGTCCCCCCCGTCTCCCTGTAGCTTCAGTCTGTGCTTCCTCCTGCAGACATCAGAGACACGGTGAACTATAAGGAGGTGATGAAGCAGTACGGACTCGGACCCAACGGAGGCATCGTCACCTCCCTCAACCTGTTCGCCACGCGCTTCGACCAGGTGATCACAGCTCCCATTTATTTAGAAATGTAGTTAAATTAAAATAGAATTAAGAAATATTTATACAATCAAAGCAGAGATGGAATAATTATATTTATGTGAACAAGAAACATTTTGCAATATTAAGATAAAATAGGCCGATTGTCGAACCTCAGATTGAAGAGGAACAATGTGGATTTCGTCCTGGTCCTGGAACGACGGACCAGCTTTTTACTCTCACAAGGATCCTGGAGGGGGCCTGGGAGTACGCTCATCTGGTCTACATGTGCTTTGTGGATTTGGAGGAGGCGTATGACCGGGTCCCCAGGGAGATACTGTGGGAGGTGCTGCTGAGTATGGGGTGAGGGGGTCTCTACTCAGGGCCATCCAATGTCTGTACTCCCAAAGCGAGAGCTGTGTCCGGGTCCTCGGTAGCACGTCGGACCGATTTCCGGTGAGGGTTGGCATCCGCCAGGGCTGCGCTTTGTCACCAATCCTGTTTGTGATATTCATGGACAGGATTTCGAGGCGTAGTCGTGGGGGAGGGGGTCTGCAGTTCGGTGGGCTAAGGATTGCACCACTGCTTTTTGCAGATGATGTGGTCCTAGTGGCTTCATCGGTCTGTGACCTTCAGCACTCACTGGATCGGTTCGCGACTGTGAAGCGGCTGGGATGAGGATCAGCACCTCCAAATGTGAGGCCATGGTTCTCAGCAGGAAACCGATGGACTGTCCACTCCAGGTAGGGAATGAAGCCTTACCCCAAGTGAAGGAGTTCAAGTATCTCGGGGTCTTGTTCTCGAGTGAGGGAACAATGGAGCGTGAGATGGGCCGGAGAATCGGAGCAGCGGGAGCGGTACTGCAGTCGCTTTACCGCACCGTTGTGAGGAAAAGAGAGCTGAGCCAGAAGGCAAAGCTCTCGGTCTACTGGGCCATCTTCGTTCCTACCCTCACCTATGGTCATGAAGGATGGGTCATGACCGAAAGAACGAGATCGCGGATACAAACGGCCGAAATGGGATTTCTCCGCAGGGTGGCTGGCGTCTCCCTTAGGGATAAGGTGAGAAGTTCAGTCATCCGGGAGGGACTCGGAGTAGAACCGCTGCTCCTTTGCGTTGAGGTGGTTTGGGCTCCTCCCTAGGGAGGTGTTCCAGGCACGTCCAGCTGGGAAGAGACCGAGGGGTAGACCTAGGACCAGGTGGAGAGATTATATCTCTTCGGTGGCCTGGGAGCGCCTTAGAATCCCCCAGTCAGAGCTGGTTGATGTGGCCAGGGAAAGAGAAGTTTGGGTCTCTCTGCTGGAGCTGTTACCTCCGAGACCCTGACGGATAATCGGGAGAAGATGGATGGAAGTTAAAATAGGCTGTGAAAGATATATGTATACTTACATAAGGATTTTAATAAAAGATAAAAACACATTTGAAAACAATAAAATATATTTATAAAATCATAAAAAGTTCAAAGAAGGAAAAGCTGGAATCCTGAGATGCTGTGTTTGTGTTCCTCAGGTGATGCAGTTCTTAGAGAAGAAGCAGCAGAACCACCGGTCAGTACCACCCGGTGAACTTCTGTAACGTGAACATTTCATTTAAAACAGCCGAGTCAGCGTTCGTGTCATGCTGTGTCTGATGACCTCTGACCTCTGCAGGTACATCCTGATTGACACCCCGGGTCAGATTGAGGTCTTCACCTGGTCTGCGTCTGGAACCATCATCACCGAGACTCTGGTGAGCATCCCTCCGTTTATATTCCAGGTTTCATATGTTCAGGCCTCTTTCATTAACAAATTCAGAGCTGAAAACTTTTGAACAATTATTTCAGATGAACGAAATGAAGAAGTACATTTCATTTCTCAACACATTCAGTTTTTAAATAACCGCTTTTACTTTTGCATTTTTGTTCAGTTACCTTTTTAATTTACGGTCATTTTTATTACTTATTTCTCATCTATGAAATATTCTTCATAAAGGTCCTTCTTCTTCTTCTTCTTCTCCTTCTTCTCCTTCTTCTTCTTCTTCTCCTTCTTCTTCTTCTTCTTCTTCTTCTTCTTCTTCTTCTTCTTCTTCTTCTTCTTCCGGTGCATGCTGGGAGATTTCGGAGTGTGAGCGAAAGAAAAGAGCGACGCTATATAGCAAAACTTTTTCCGTTTTTACTTGTTTATGGGTGTTAGTTTAATATAGTTTATCGGTGATAGGTTACTTTGCTTAATTTTGGGGTCTTTTGGTGCTGGTTTTGGGGTGTTTTGCGGGCTTCTCCTGCCGGTGTCTCGCCGGCCGGCGTCTGACGCCATGGTGAATGGAGACTTTGCCAGACTCACTCGGAAGCACGGCATCAAAATATCGGCCGGCTTCCCATGCACTGTGGAGGATATCGGGCTGGCTGTGGGGGAGAAGGTCGGACACAGCAGCATTAAGTCCCTGGCGCGGATGAACAGTGCGGTCGTGATCTTTCTGGACCAGGTGGAGAAAGTGAACCGCGTTATCGAGACAGGCATCACGGTGAGTGAAATGTTTGTGCGGGTGCAGCCGCTGACGCTCCCTGCAACCAAAGTGGTTTTATCCAACGTCCCTCCCTTCATAACTGATGAGTTCCTCAGTAGAGAGCTATCCAGACACGGGAAACTTGTTTCTCCGGTGAAGAAGATGCTGTCTGGGTGTAAGTCTCAGTTACTGAAGCACGTGGTGTCTCATCGCAGGCAAGTCTATATGATACTTAACAATCGGAACGCGGAGCTCAACCTCCGTTTTCACGTTAAAGTAGATGATTATGACTACGTGATTTTTGCAACCTCATCGGTTATGAAGTGTTTTGGTTGCGGGGAAGAGGGGCACACCGTGAGTGCCTGTCCGGGGCGCGGGGACTCGGCTCCGCCTGGTCCGGATGTCACTTCTGCCTCCGCGCCGGGGCCGGCTGCGGCCGGGCCGGTTGTAGTGGAGCAGCGGGCGGCTGCGGTTGCTGAAGGTGGGGTGTCTCCAGCGGCGGTGTCCGCTGGTGCGGCCGCCGTGGTGGTTGAGGGCTCCCCTCCGGAGGCGGCGGCTGCTGCTGAGGGAGGGGTGTCTCCAGCGAAGGTGGCCGTTAACGCGGCTGCTGTGGTGGTGGGGGGCTCCCCTCCGGAGGCGGCGGCGGCTGCTGAGGGAGGGGTGTCTCCAGCGACGGTGGCCGTTGATGTGGCCGCTGTGGCGGTGGGGGGCTCCCCTCCGGAGGCGGCCGCGGCTGCTGACAGCGCCGCTGCGCCGGAGCAGCCGGCTGTTGCTGTGTCTGGCGGGGCATGCGGGGGTGTTGCACAGGGTGTGGGTGATGGTAAGGATGTTCACGAAAGGGAGGTTGTGGTTTTGTGTAGAGGTGAAGAAAATCAGGTGGTGGGAGAAAAAGAAAAAAAAATGGTGAAAAAAACACAAGAAAAAACTGAGGTAATCGAAAAAATGGTAGAGACGGGTGAAGTCTGCCAAACACAGGAGGAAAATATGGTGAAAACAGGAGAGGAGAGGAAAACATGGGGTGAGCAGGTGGAGATTGCTGAGATGGAGGATGAAGAGGTGGCAACAGCAATAGCAACAACAAAAAAGACTGCCAATAAACGCAGAAGCACGAGGAACAACGCACCTACTCTTAGAAAGAGTAGCAAAGTGGTGAGCGAGGGAAAGAAAGGAAGAGAGCAAGGGCAGACAGATGAGAGTGGGGATGAGTGTGTGTCAGACGGCAGTGACGTGATAGGGTTCAGTGACAGTCAAAAGGGAAAAATGTACACAGCGGAAATGATAAAAAACTATCTACTGCAGACAAAGAACCAGCATGGGGTAGTTGTGGAAGACTATTTCCCAGATTTGGTTGTTTTTTGTTCTTCGGCCAAGTTCCATCTTAGTCGAAAAGAGGAGTCTGCCTTCACAGAACAGGAAGCTTGGAGACTAAAGAAACTGGTGCATAAAGTACGAAGACAGATAAGCAGCAATGAAGTTAAAACCCCTTATGTGTGTTTTATTTAACTTATTTGTTTTTATTGTTGTATGCACTACCTCACTCACAATGGACACTTTTAGAGTGGGAAGCCTGAACGTCAATGGAGCCAGAGAGCTAAGAAAGAGGGCGTTAGTTTATCAAACAGCAAGTATAAAACATGTCGACGTGCTTTTTTTACAGGAGACGCACAGCGACGGTGGTAATGAGAATGAGTGGAAAAAAGAGTGGGAGGGGGAAGTCATTTTAAGCCACAGCACCTCTCTCAGTGGAGGGGTGGGCTTCCTTCTCTCCAAGTCTTTTAATCCTGTCTCACTGGAGGTCGAGCAGTTTATCAAGGGGAGGTTGCTTTTAATAAAAGCAAGGTTTGACCTTTTTACGGCTGTTTTTATAAATGTGTATGCTCCAACAAACGGTGCAGAGAGGAAGCTGTTTTTACAAAAAGTTAATGATGTTTTAAACGGCTGTGCCACGGAGGACTTTTTATTCTTGGGTGGGGATTTTAATTGTACGGAAAATGCATCTTTAGATCGCAACCATGCAGAGCCGCATCCAGCATCCCAGCATGCTCTGAGGCAGCTGGTCCACTCCCACGGCCTGGTGGATGTATGGAGAAGGATGCACACAGACGATAGGCAGTACACCTGGTCCCACATCCGAGAGAATAGGATTTCATCAGCCAGACTAGATCGCATTTATTGCTTTAAGCATCATTTTAACACTTTTAAAATGTGCAGTATACTCCCTGCTGGTTTTACAGATCACTCTTTGCTTCTATGTAATGTTTTTATCAGAAATGTTTTACCGAGAAGTGCTTATTGGCATTTTAATTCGGTTTTAACATTTGATAGACATTTTAAAGAGGCCCTCACTTATTTCTGGAGTGTTTTTAGACAGAGGAAGGGAGAGTTTAGCAGTCTTAGGCAGTGGTGGGACCATGGTAAGACTGAGATAAGAATGCTCTGTCAACAGCACACCCTCAATGTCACACAGGACAACATCAGATCTATGAAAGACCTGGAGAGTGATATAGTGGAACTAGAAACAATAAGCGAGTCCACAGGAGATCGAGGATATATTGAAATCCTCAAAGAGAAAAAGATGGCTCTAGCCAGCCTGCTGGACGTTAAAGTTCAGGGTGCACTGGTCAGGTCCCGGTTTTTAAACATAAACGAGATGGATGCCCCCACTAGTTTCTTCTTTGGCCTGGAGAAAAAGAATGGACAGGGGCGGGTAATCCACTCACTGCTGTCAGACACAGGGCAGGAATTAACAGAGCCAAGCCAGATCAGGAGGCGAGCTGTGAGTTTTTATTCCACCCTCTACACGAGTGAGTACAACGAGGACGAAACGCTGTCAGAGGAGTTTTGTGCAGAACTACCTCAGGTCTCTGAGGAGGCCAACTCACAGCTCGCAGGGCCGTTGACAACGCAGGAGTTGCAGGCCGCACTGCAAGGCATGCAGGGACGGCGGGCTCCTGGTATCGACGGCCTCTCGGTTGAGTTTTTTAAAGCCTATTGGGACATCTTGTCTCATGACCTGTTAGATGTTTTTAACGAGAGTCTGGCCTCTGGCTCTATGCCAATGTCCTGCAGCAGAGCGGTGATCACGCTGCTGCCAAAAAAAGGGAACTTGCAGGACATCAAAAACTGGCGCCCTGTGTCTTTGCTGTGTGTGGATTACAAGCTTCTGTCCAAGGCTTTGGCCACCAGGTTGGGGAGAGCTATTGAGCAGGTCATCCATCGGGACCAGACCTACTGTGTGCCCGGCAGGTCCATGGTGGACAATGTTCACCTGATTCGAGATGTTTTGGAGGTCTCCAGCTCATTGGGCATTGATACTGGTCTGATTTCTCTAGATCAGGAAAAGGCTTTTGACCGCGTTGAGCACAGCTTCCTCTGGAAAGTAATGCAGAAGTTTGGGTTCAGCGCTGGTTTCATAGCTAAGATCAAAGTGTTGTACAATAAGATTGAGAGTGTGCTGAAGTTCAACGGTGGGCTGTGTGCTCCTTTTAGAGTGTGTAGAGGGGTCCGGCAGGGCTGTGCTCTGTCTGGGATGCTCTATGCACTCTCCCTAGAACCCCTCCTCTGCAAAATACGCTCTAAATTACAAGGGCTGTTTTTACCTGGTTTTAATGGAAGCACGGTTTTATCTGCGTATGCGGACGACATCGCTGTTTTTATTAGTGACCAGAGGGATGCAGACATTTTAACCAACATTGTGACAGATTTTGGTTCAGCATCGGCAGCGAGGGTCAATTGGAAGAAGAGCGAGGCCCTCGCTGTCGGTGAGTGGCGTGGCGGTCTCCCAGTTCTCCCCCAGGGAATGACATGGAAAAGAGATGGCATAAAGTACCTGGGGGTGTTTGTAGGGAACACAAATATAGTCCAGAAGAACTGGGAGAACGTCACAGAGAAAATTGAAGAAAAACTGTCCAAATGGAAGTGGCTGCTACCGCAGATGTCTTTTAAAGGTAGAGTGTTGGTTTTAAACAACCTTGTGGCATCCCAACTGTGGCACCGCCTCACCTGTGTAGACCCTCCCTCAGGCCTACTGGCCCAAATTCAAAAGAGATTGGTAGATTTCTTTTGGGATGGGCTACACTGGGTGCCACAGGGGGTGCTGTTTTTACCTAGAGAGGAGGGGGGACAGGGCCTTGTCCACCTGGCCAGCCGAACAGCCACCTTTAGAGTGCAGTTTCTGCAAAGGTATCTTACCGGCCCGGCTGATTTGGTGTGGAGAGATGTGAGCAGCTGCATTCTGAGACGCGTGAGTAACCTGGGGCTGGATGCTGCTCTGTTTTTAACTGATTTAACCATTTTAAAGTTAAGTGGGTTACCTCCCTTTTATCAAGGTGTTTTTAAGTCTTGGGCCCTTTTTAACCATAGAAGGTGTCCAAAGACTGACTCTCTGCACTGGTTGTTAAAAGAGCCTCTGATTCATGGAGCCAGGCTGGACGTTAGCTGCAGCGAGACACCAGGACTGGCGGTGGTGCTGCGCAGATCTGGGACCCTGAGCCTTCAGCAGGTGGTGGAAGCAGCGGGGCCGGAGCTGAGCGATGACCGGGCCTTGGGCTCTCTGCTGGGTCTACACTCTGTCCGGGTGGCCCAGAGGATCCTGCAACTCTGGAGCCGGAGCCTCTGCGCTGAGGAGCAGAGACTGTTAAGGAGCTACGGACAGGGCAGAGCCAAACCAGACCCAACAGACCCTTTCCCGGAGATATACCTGAGCCCAGGGCTCGGAGAGCTGACGGGCCCCCTGCTCAAGGTTGCAAACCCAGAGAAAATGAGCATACACAAAGCTGACAAAAAGACTATATACACGAACATTGTAAAAGCTATCAACAAAAATGGACTGAAGGACAGGGCCTCCACTGTGTGGAGCACTAGACTGGGTGCCGGAAACGGACCAGGCCCACAGTGGAGGACTCTGTACAAACCCCCCTTAAAGAAACGTACTGCCGACCTCCAGTGGAGAATTTTACACGGCGCTATCGCCTCCAACTCTTTTATCTCTGTCATCAATCCTGCTGTCAGTAACAACTGTCCATTTTGTGGTTTTAGAGAGACTGTCTTCCATGTTTTTACAGAGTGCCAGAGACTCACGGGTTTCTTCTCTCTTTTAACATTGGTTTTTAGTCTTTTTAGTATAGCTTTTACAGAGAGCGTGTTTATCATGGGAGCGCCATACAAAAAGACAAACAAAGAAAAGTGGCAGCTCCTAAACTACCTCTCTGGTGAGGCTAAAATGGCTATATACCTAAGTAGGAAGAACAGAGTGGAAAACAAAAAGGGACAAGAAGCAAAAGCGATCTGGCTGTGCAACATCAGAGCCAGACTCTGGCTAGAGCATCGTTTTTATAAACACATTGGGGACTTGGAAGCTTTTAAACAACGGTGGTGTTATGAAGATATTGTATGTTCTGTGGTTAATGATGATTTGCACTTTACACAAGTTTTTAAGGCTTAGCTTTTTTATTTACCTATTCTAGGTTCTTCTTCTTCTTCTTCTTCTCTTCTTCTTCTTCTCTTCTTCTTCTTCTTCTTCTTCTTCTTCTTCTTCTTCTTCTTCTCTTCTTGTCTTCTTTATTTCAAGTCATTTTCTCTAATAAAAAAAGACACTTATGATTATATCTTTGTATTTTGTAATGCTATTTATTCAGTACTGATAATCTACTGATATGTTCCAGGCCTCGTCCTTCCCGTGCGTAGTGATCTACGTCATGGACACGTCCCGCAGCGTCAGCCCCGTCACCTTCATGTCCAACATGCTGTACGCCTGCAGGTAACACATTACACCACCTCTACCACACCCGCCTCAGGAACAAAGACCCCCTCTCTTTCTGTCCTGATCCATCTCTCCTGTCTGAAAATGATCTGATCAGATTTTGGACACTTTGTGATGTCACTATGTTTTTGTGGGTTGTGCAACCATTAGCCAATAACCAACCAAAGTTATATCATAAAAATCACTCTGATCCTTCCTCAGCTAAATCGAGATGAAATGCTCTCTGATATATTTGTAAAGGGTGTCCAGCAGGGGGCGCTAGCAGAGCACATAGGATGCTCTTCCTCCCGAACACACGCTGACTGCAGCTGTGTGTAGTAATCACAGCAGTCATTGTGTTGTCCTTTTACTCCCTCCATTTTTAAAGCACATCTCTTCACACTGAACGTTTCTTAAAGAGGATGTTCTCCATGTCAGATGATGTGTGAGGTCTTTCATTTATAGCTAAAACTTCGGAGTAAATGTGAAAATACACTATTTTATTCCTGGTGTATGTTGGGTGGATCTGCTCCAGGAAACGCAGCTGTGAAAATCTGTCCCAGTTTTTCTGTTTCAGCGCGTTGTGTTTTCTCCTCAGTATCCTCTACAAGACCAAGCTGCCCTTCATCGTCGCCATGAACAAGGTGAGGTCACTTCCTGTCTGCTATGGGGGGTTCTGAGTTTTATAATCAGGAACATTTGAATTAATATTTAGAAATATTCAAATATAAAGAAATATTGAAATCATCTTGTAAAATAAATCAGAATCTAATGAATTAAATCAACTACTTCATATAAGAAGTAGCAAAGAGTCAGATGTGCTATGAAAATAGAATCTGGACATGTATAGAGACATGCACTAAAGAAAAATGTGCAAAAACTTTGAGGTGCAACAAAAGTTTAAAGAAACATTTGCAGTAAATTCAGATAAATATAAAAGCGTTCCGAAGTAAAAAATGGAAGAACGTTCAGAAAGTGGAAAGGTATTTATATAAACGCGAGAAGTTAAAACAAATGTGTTCATCCTGAAATCTGCCGTGGTGTGTTGCTATTGAGTAATATATGAATCGTTCAGTTTGTTGTGCTGTTGTTGTTTACCTCTCTGATCAGCTGTTGTCTCTCTGCAGACGGACATCATCGACCACAGCTTCGCCGTGGAGTGGATGCAGGACTTCGAGGTGTTCCAGGACGCTCTGAACCAGGAGACGTCGTACGTCAGTAACCTGACCCGCTCCATGAGCCTGGTGCTGGACGAGTTCTACACCAACCTCAGGGTGAGAGCGGCCCGGAGGGAGAATAGAGCAACACTTGTAGAGATGTCATATAAGAAGTTTAGGTCACAATGAGCAATAATGCATCAAATAATATACAGATATTCATTCAAACTAGAGTTAGAATGAACATTTGCAACAAAAAGATCAAATGGAATAAAATGAGTTGTAATAACTGAAGAATAGTAGAAATAGTGCACGGATAAGAAACAGATATGAACCGTTTATGAAAGTAAAAATAGAATGAAAAGGATTCCATCAAAATAAAACACGTCAAAAGTAAAATATGAATATAATTTAATAATTCAAGTTAAAATAAGATGCTGCTCTCCCATCCTCAGGTGGTGGGCGTGTCCGCGGTGACAGGAAGTGGATTGGACGAGCTGTTTGTTCAGGTGGAGGACGCTGCAGACGAGTACGAGAGGTCTGTGGAAACACATATTTCACATCTCATTTATAAAGATCGGTTTACCTCGAGTAATGGTATTACTTATTAGGTTCACATGTGTCTTTATTTGACCCACATCTGTTTGTATTCTCCTCCTGTTTCCTCAGGGAATATCGACCAGAATATGAAAGGCTCCGCAAACAGCTGGTGAGTGTTTGCTGTCTTCATGTTTGTGTTATGGGATATTATAGGATATAGTTCACGATCTTTCGCCAAAGATGAAGTTGTTGTTACTCTTGTTAGTGTGAACGAGTGAGATTTGTTGTCTGCAGCTGGAGGCTCAGAGCAAGAAGCAGCAGGAGCAGATGGAGCGACTCCGGAAGGATCTGGGAGCCGTGGACATGAAAACACCTACAACAGGTACCAGTAAACAGCGCGTCCTACAGATATGCTGTCTGAACAAAAGTATTGGACCAGGACAAAATCAAGTCTGAGAAAAAAGAATATTTTGAGCAAAAGTCGAATTTCTGAGAGAACATCAACAGTCTGAGTGTTTTGCTGATTAGAGATTGAACTTCTGACTAAAAGAGTACGTTTTTCAGATTAAAGCCAAAATGCTGATAAATAAGTCAATTTTTGAGACAAAAAGGGAAACAAGCCCTGACCTCAACCTCGTTAACCCATTTACTCCTAAAACGGCTCTAAAAGCCAAAGTATAGTAGATACAAACGTCCTTATCTCCTGAGGCTTTTCTGAAACAATACTAAGAATTGGAAACGTCTATGAAAACCTTAATATCAAACCTCTGTAGTACATGCTTTTAAAAGGTAAGACTCACAGGTTGTATTAAAACATGCTCCCTTAGCAATAACATAACAACACATCTTTATAAAATCTCTAAATCAGATTGGTAGGGAAAACATTTGATATGATAAAATCACAAATCACATTTTAAAACATGCCGACACACAGACCAAGGCACCTTGGTATGAGAGAGAGGTGGGAAAGGAGTGGGGAGGGGTGGGAAAGTCCTCTAAAGGATCATCAGGTACAAAAACTTCTACCTCCACCTCCCTCTCAAACCCTCATTCTCTCCCAATTCCAAATCGCTGCCGTCGCTGTCAAAGTATTCGTCGATCGTTGCATTTTTGCCTTTAAAAAAGTTAAAAACAAACGCACCTGAATGTCTGATTGATTGACGTGATTGTCGGCCAACCACACGACATTTGGGTGGTCATGTGGTTTAAAAAACCCAACAACCCACCTCATGTGTATTTGAACCAATGACAGTGCATTATGTGCTGCATGAAAATGACGACAAATCCACAAAGCTGCGCTGCGCAGCATCCGGTACAAATGGGTTAAAAAACCTTTGGGATGAATTAGAACAGAGCTTGCGTGCCAGGCCCTCTCGTCCAATCAGATTCTGACCTCACAAATACTAAATTCTGAGAAAATGTACATTTTGAGAAATAAATCCAAATGTTGAGGAAAAGTAAAGTTATTCAGAAAAACTGAATTCCTAGCAGAAAGTGTCCGAACAGCTCCTCTAGGTGTCATGTGTAGGTGTCCCAATACTTGTGTCCATATAGTGTCTATTACAGGTATATGATCTCAACTCGAGTTAATCCTGATGTTATTCATAAAGACGGTGCTGACATGGCGGGGCCCAGTGACCTCATCATGACACGCGGTAACCCTGCTGACAGCGAGGAGGACGAGGACAGCGACACGGACGACATCGACCACAGAGGTGAGAAAATAAACTTCTGTAATTCAACAATTGAAAGCACCTTGCTGGAAACAGAAACCCTTTAGTCAGTAACAGTAATACATGGTATCCAGCTCTCGTTCTATACCTTCTGTAAGAAATGTTCGTTTATTTGAAGCCCAGGAGTCGGTTTAAAAGAAAGAAAGCAAAACTCCCTTAAAAGTTATAAAAGGAGTGTTTAATAAAAGGATGCAGCAGTAGGTTTTACAAAAGTGTCACAGCTGTGGCTCAATAGCCCGGGACACGCGTCCACAGGCCGCTGACTGAGTGGAGCTCAGCAGTAGTTACTGTCTGGCGGTCCGGAACAAAAGAGAGCTCGGTTCTACAATACAAACATGTTCTATAGAACCACCCCTTTCCGACCATACAATAAACAACTTCAAAATAAGACGTGCTCCGCTCTCGTTGGTTGGTAGCGGGGGCTGGATCCTGTTCTATAGGCTGACGTCGTCGGGGGCGGGTCCTCTTATGACGTCGCCATCTTGTTAGCGAAGTCCTGGAGCTCTGTCCTACAACATTCTATTATGCAATCCTTCTGAGGTTTATCAGGTATTAAACAGGCAACTGTATCATTGCAGCATAATGAGTGAGAGGTAGAGGCGGTGTGTTTAGTCTGTAACTCCACTGGTCCTTCTCCCTCTACTCATATATACAATACAATATTAGCTTTAAGCTATCTGAGGCTAAAAACAACATCCTGTTACTACCGGAAGTGGACAAATATGATCCGTCCAGAAACAGTGAATTATCTTTTAAAGTTCCGCTCCAATATATTGATTATTTCAAACACATAGATGTGCTGTAACATGTATACCCCGTGAAAGAGTGCTATGTCCTCACTACGTACAAAAGCAAAGTATACTCTGTGAAAAACAGACACAACACACACGTTTCAAATCTCAAACCTTTCATTGTCTAGCAACGGAGGAGAGCAAAGAGACGGACGCCTTCGGGAACTTCCTGAAGGACAGGAAGGAAGTGATTCAGGTCCGAAACAGGAAGTGTGCGACCCACGAGGATCCGTGACCTGTAACCTTTGACCCAGAAACTCTGGAAACTACGGAACGTTTTTCCTCCCACTTCCTGTTTGATCAGCTGACCTTGCTCGGTGAAGCTGATAGGCTGCTCCTTCCCCCTGAAGAAAGAAGTTATATTTTTGTACGGAAAGACTCTTCTATTCTGCGTCTCTTGTGTTTTCAGTGATGTTGACTTTTGTTTGTCAAAAACTGAATGGATTTATGACCTGCGAAATGAAAGTGTGATAAAAGTTCAGATTTGGTTTATTGCTCTAAACTTGAACCAGAAACGCACTTAATGCACAGTGTGTTTCAGTCTGCACCAGGGGCCCCGCAGGACTCTGCCCTGGGCCCCTTACTCTTTAGGTTAAATGTCCATATGATGACTGATGTAATAAATCAAATGCATGCAGATGACTCGATCATTTATGTGCATGCCGAGAAACAAAACTGCATTTTGTGTGCAGATTTATTTGTGACAAAAAGCCAAGGTTTGTGAATTCGAGTTGATTAGCTCGCTGAAGCATCGACACTCAGATTAGAGATGGGTCGATCAGAAACCTAAAATGTCTAACAGTCAAAGAAGTTCATTTGTGGAAAAGTTTTGAAACTATTAAACGAAACATTTAGGAATTCTTTTATTGGAATCGCAGTTAAAGGTGCAATTCCCTCCCTCTGACCAGTGTTTCTGTTCTACTTCTATATTGTCCTCTGCTTTTATAGGAATATAGTCATTTGAAGCTGCACTACTGCATGTGGATTTTGATGAAATTCAGACGAGCTTTTGTTACTTCAGAGCTCAAAAGCTGCAGGAAAGGAGTCAGATTTAGTTCTTCCATATTAAAATAAGGTGGACGTACTTTATATTCCTACAAATATGTGAACAAGGCTGTGCACATACCTATATGCATGCATTTTGTCCTGGGTTGGTGTGAGCTGGTTTAAATCGAGTAGCTGCTTTAGGAACTACAGGTTTTCTGTGTGATTAATGCAGGTTCATCTGCTGCAAAGCCCAGAAGCCCTCAGTGTGCAGTTTATGACTGTAGTCAAAGCTATGAAAAACATCCTTTAAGTCTTTTAATATTCTTAATGGGTTTTGGAACAGGCGGAGGACTAATTCTGTGGTCTCGTTGAACTCTCTTGTGAATCTGACAGGCATTTCTGTTCCTTTGATATGAAAGCGTGGAGGCTGAATACAGCAGCTCTGAATGAGAGCAGATGAACTCCCACACACTCCATTAAATGTCTTCTTCTGTGCAAAGATGTGACAGAAGCTCAGATTCTGTTTGTCTTCATTCATCTTTCTCGCTCTGAACAGATCCTCCGACCATCTGCCTCCTCCTCGCTGTTGCCTCCTCCTCTTCCTCGCTGACTCATCTCCACTCGTTTAAAAAGCAGAGGTGGAAGAAAAGCAGCACATTTACTCAAATACTGCTCTGTGCTACACTACATACTCCTCTCCCTTTATCTGACAGCTTTTTGCACAGAAAACATATCAATATTTTATAGAAATCGACATAAAATAAGAATCACAAGACATGGAATGTTCTTTAATGAATTTCAAGCATTCTCAGTGGCCTGACTTCTAGGATAACAAACCTTTCAACGGCCTCTTCTTCACAGAGCAGGGGCATCTGTGAAATACACAGAGTCATTTTCAGTAGTTTGGATGTAATGCTAGATACAGAGTGCTGCTTTATCATACTGTGACTTTAAAATGTGTTCTAATTTGAACTGTTACACACGAAGAAATGCTCTTAATGCACGATGTGTTTCAATATGCATCAGGGGGGCCTCAGGGCTCTACCCTGGGCCCCTTACTCTTTAGTGTGAATGTAATAAATCAAATGCATGCAGATGAATTGTTTCTGTGCATGCCGAGACAAACCAGCAGCAGCTCCTCATAACTTATTCCTTACTTCAAATATTGAAGTAGAATGGGTTTATGTTTTTTTCAATCAAGAAGAAAGATGTTCATTACCTGACATCTTAGCATGGGACCATTTCTTGACACACACCTTACCTTTATTTACATATTTCGGACTTTAGGAAAGATACGTGTGAAGTGCTTTACTGTGTCGGCCCCAGAGCTGGCTGCCTGTGTGTGTGTGTGTGTGTGTGTGTGTGTGTGTGTGTGTGTGTGTGTGTGTGTGTGTGTGTGTGTGTGTGTGTGTGTGTGTGTGTGTGTGTGTGTGTGTGTGTGTGTGTGTGTGTGTGTGTGTGTGTGTGTGTGTGTGTGTGTGTGTGTGTGTGTGTGTGTGTGTGTGTGTGTGTGTTGCAGGTCTTTGGAGGCGGGAGGAGCTGAGGAGGCCAATCAGCCTAACTGGGGACACCTGGTCAGTGACCCAGGACCTACTTTAGCCCAGCTTCCCTCACTCTCTCCCTCACTCTCACTCTCCCCTAGGTCCCTGGCCCTTTGCCCGGCCTGGGTTGCCTCTCGACAACAGAGTGAATTTGTTACCGTTATGCTCGTGAGGTTGTCCTCACATCATGGCCGTCCGGCTGCAGACTCTCAGCAGGCTCTGATGATGGATGTCTTAACATCTGTTCACATTCTATAATTGCATTAAACACAGAACATCTGAAAGTCTGCTTACAGTTAACCCACTAAACACAATGAGTGACTCACATGCATACTGTGTTATATTCGATAACAGGTGGTTGCACTACAGACATCAGTTAGCTTTTACATGACAGATTTGACTCTAAGAGATAAGAATGCATATAAATATCATATCTGCATTACCAGTAGGTTGTTGAACTTTGACATACATCTGTGTCACTACATAGCTCACCTGAAAACATAGAAACACATCAGGGCATGAGGCTGCATTCTGTCTGTCTGTCTGTCTGTCTGTCTGTCTGTCTGTCTGTCTGTCTGTCTGTCTGTCTGTCTGTCTGTCTGTCTCTCAGGTTTAGTTTCAGCAGCCTCCTGCAGCAGCACAGTGACTCACCTCCGCTGACATTCAGCCCACACTGCTGTCTGTTCTCTCTCTCCTACGCCTGCAGCTCCTTCCTCACCCCCTCCTCTTAACCTCCTCTTCATGTCCTCTTTATCACCTCCTCTCCCCCCTCCCCCCTCTCCTCTCTCCTCTCTCCTTGTCTCCTCTCTCCTCCCCCTCACTGGGCTGCAGCACAAACAGAAACGCTGCGAGTCACGAAGCCTCGCCGCCGACACAAATAAAACACACGACTGCTGGCTGAGAGTCAGGCTGCTCATTCATTCTGAGCACACACACACACACACACACACACGCACACACACACACACACACACACACACACACACACACACACACACACACTGGTAATTTGTCTCTGCAACTCAGAATTCGAATTTCTTTTAATAAGGAGACGTGAAGTCATGTGACCGTGCTGTAGTTCCTTTATAGCCCAACATTAGCCTCCTTTAGCTTAGCGGTGGAGACCTGAAGTCATGTGACCGTGCTGTAGTTCCTTTATAGCCCAACATTAGCCTCCTTTAGCTTAGCGGTGGAGACGTGAAGTCATGTGACCGTGCTGTAGTTCCTTTATAGCCCAACATTAGCCTCCTTTAGCTTAGCGGTGGTGAGGTGAAGTCATGTGACCGTGCTGTAGTTCCTTTATATCCCAACATTAGCCTCCTTTAGCTTAGCGGTGGTGACCTGAAGTCATGTGACCGTGCTGTAGTTCCTTTATATCCCAACATTAGCCTCCTTTAGCTTAGCGGTGGTGACGTGAAGTCATGTGACCGTGCTGTAGTTCCTTTATAGCCCAACATTAGCCTCCTTTAGCTTAGCAGTGGAGACGTGAAGTCATGTGACCGTGCTGTAGTTCCTTTATAGCCCAACATTAGCCTCCTTTAGCTTAGCGGTGGTGAGGTGAAGTCATGTGACCGTGCTGTAGTTCCTTTATATCCCAACATTAGCCTCCTTTAGCTTAGCGGTGGTGACGTGAAGTCATGTGACCGTGCTGTAGTTCCTTTATAGCCCAACATTAGCCTCCTTTAGCTTAGCGGTGGTGAGGTGAAGTCATGTGACCGTGCTGTAGTTCCTTTATAGCCCAACAATAGCTTGTTACTCCAGAAATCACAAAGTGTTAATATGTAGACATTATCCTGCTGACACAGACATCCTGCAGGACTGTGTTGCCAGTGGGATATTTCTACTGTAAGATGTTCACTGGATTCACTAAACCAAAGTGAATACCTGAGTCAACACAGTGTTTCCTACCTGGGAGACTAAAATCAGGGCACAATAGTAATTTATCAACCTGAATAATAAAGAGAGGAATGCAGAAAAATCACATGTGGATGAATCTGTTTGGCTTACATAATAAAGATGTTTGAGGTAACACACACACACACACACACACACACACACACACACACACACACACACACACACACACACACACACACACACACACACACACACCTCATCTACGTGAGTTTCTTCGGCTCTGTTTTTCCTGTAGTGATGAGGTCACTGCAGAGCGGTGCAGTGACCTCATTTTAATGACATCATGGTCCGTGCTCAGGAACGATATCATGGCTTCCAGTCAGTCTGCTGCTGTTTGTCCTGGAGAGCCACAGCACCCCCCCCCCCGACCCCCCCCCCTATATTATTTAATTACAGTTATTTTATGTTTTCTATTCTGTTGTATAATATTCCTTTAAATGTGTTTTGTTTGACTGCATTATTTCAGGCTTCATTCTTTGTCTCTTATTTATTTTTTCTGTTGAATTATTATTTATATTTATTTATTCGTGATATTTTTCACGCATTATTTCATTCATTCATATTTTATATATGTATTAATAATATTTCATATGTTTTATTATATGTTACTGTATTTTTCACATCATATTTTGTGATGTTTTATTAATTCATTGTATTATTTGTCTCATGTTGTTTGAACCCCCCCTCTCCTGTTTACTGCAGATGTTTGTTGTTCATCCAGAAGCCTAATTTGACTTTCAAGCACCACACACACACACACACACACACACACACACACACACACACACACACACACACACACACACACACACACACACACACACACACACACACACACACACACACACACACACACACACACACACAGTGAGAGCTCTCAGCTGATTGGCTCTAGGTGACATCATCAGTTGGGATGTGGAGGTTTCTCTCTCCTCGCTGCTGCAGCAGCCCACACACACACACACACACACACACACACACACACACACACACACACACACACACACACACACACACACACACACACGCACACATGCACACCCACACTCTCTGCAGCTGCATTACATCATCTGGTTCAGAGAGAGGGGAACACTGTGTTCTGCTGTGGTGCATGATGGGAGCTGTAGTCCCGCTGGCTTCAGTGTCACATGAGGAATTATTCAGCAATTAACTTTCAGATCAAACATTCAATCTGATTCAATGCACTGACACAGGAATAGCTTCATGAATTCCAGATCTCTTTTCACAAATCATGTTTTATATGTTATCATGTGGTTTGACAAGCAAAGACAAACCAGTATATAAGAACTACAAGACAGAGTCAATCATCAACAGATGTAGATTTATTTACTGTTAAATTTAAAGTGGAAGAAAAGATAAACAGCCAACACAAATCAGAGCGAAGACAAACACAGAATGACTTAATAAATTAACAATACAAGTAAAATAAATAGATATTATAAGAACCATTTATGAAAGAGAGCGGAGTTTATAAAGTGGTTTGACTGAAGCAGCTGATTAGGGACAGGAGAAAGCAGAACAATATTTAGCTCAAAGAATAAGAAGATAAATCTGCAAAGAGCAGAAATAAAACAAACAAGGATTAAAAAATAACCCTGCAACAAAACAAATCCCTTCAATACATAGAAAGAAAATAAAACAGTTGACTTTTAAATATATTGAACTCCTAGAAATGTGACACACCTGAGGAAACTCCGACCTTCCAAAGTAAAAATGTGCAAAATAAATTCCGGACTTTAAGCGTTTATCAGATCAGAAAGCATGTGTGAACAGTCTGCCTGTCAACCAGAGCAACAGACTGTGTGTGTGTGTGTGTGTGTGTGTGTGTGTGTGTGTGTGTGTGTGTGTGTGTGTGTGTGTGTGTGTGTGTGTGTGTGTGTGTGTGTGTGTGTGTGTGTGTGTGTGTGTGTGTGTGTGTGTGTGTGTGTGTTTAGTCAGGATGAGTAACGATGGTTGTGTCAGCCTGTAATTTTAGCGCTGACATTTCCTCAGGAGCATCGCTCCGTCAAACCGGATCAAACCAGCTCCTCGACACCAGTTCACTACATTTAGTATTTATAAAGTTCACAAAGTTTACGAGCTGCACGTTTCTACCTGCTGAAACATTTAGGGATTGTTTGTTTCCTTTTGGATCTCCTCTGTATTTCAGAACAAAGTTCTGTGAATTTGAACAGAGACTGTGTACGGCGCCCGGGGAGCAGAGTAGGGGAATGGGCCTCGCTCAGGGACACCTCTGTTGGTCTTTCAGGGACTTGAACCGGTTACCTCCTGGTTCCTAAGCCAAGACCCAACGGACTTTACCTCCACCGCCTAAACTTGATTTGAACAGGACTTGTGGTCTTTCATTTCACAGGATCTCACCTCTGACCTTTACTGCACAACATGTATTCAGGGACTTTACCCAACATGTTGTGCACTCACGCACGTACGCACACGCATTGCTCCACAAACACCAGGACAGATTCCTCATATGTGATGACCTACTTGGCAATAACTGGTTCTGATTCTGGTTCTGATTCTGGTTCTGATTCTAATAAACGATCTACTCTTCTTTATTCCTCAGAAGATGTTCATCATAAATCTGTCCTGCAGCGGCTTCTCTGGAAAACACGATGTCATCAGATGTTCGGATCAGCTGATCAGAAACTGTGAATAACACAAGCTCTGAAGAAAACCAGAATGAAATTCCTGGCAGGAAGATAAAGAATGGTTGTGATGCATTATGAAAAATAACTTCAAATGGATTGGATTGATAAAACAATTGCTCCTTTAAAAGTTTCATAAAATAATATGAAATTATATTTAAAATAAATTTGTAAAAATGTAATAAAATAAAATAAATAATATTTAATCAAATTAAAATTACGATTTATAAAATAAGAAAAACAAGGAACAATTCAATTGAAGAGTTTTCTGTTAGTGGTGAGGAGCACTACTCTGGAATCAACCCCCTCCTCCTCCTCCTCTTCTCGCTCCTCCTCCTCCTTCTCCTGCCTCTTCCCTGCTGGACCAATCACAGCGCAGCCTCCCTCTCGGCCAATCAGCTGCCTGCGTGGTGATGTCATGCAGCAGAGTGGTGCTGAAGCTGAGCTGCAGAGCTTCAGAGAGCAGAGACGACCAGCATCACTGCAGGGTGAGTACACTCTCTCTCTCTCTCCTATCCTGCACACACACTCACACACACACTTATTCTCACTCACATTTATAATAGCGTTCACAATCTGCACGTTTTTACCTGTTCATGTTATTCTAAGAGGCTTTGTGCTGCTTGCAGCTCTGCAGGCAGCTGGAGGGTCCCTGATCCTCGGTGTTGTTTCTGCGTTTGCAGCTTCTCATTTGTCTGTTTGACCGTTCAGCGTTAAAGCTACTGGCTCTCTGCAGAGGGAGATGCACTTACTGACAACAATGACATCATCTCTTAGTCCCTGCACACACACACACACACACACACACACACACAGACACACACACACACACACACACACACACACACACACTCACACACACACACACACACACACTTATATTCACTCACATTTCTGGTAGCTTTCTATCTGCACGTTTCTTTATTGATTTCTCGTTATTTTAGAGCCTTTGTGCTGTGTGCAGCGCTGCAGACAGATGGAAGGGTTCCCTGGTCTTCATTCTTTAATTCATCTGCAGATTCTGATCAGATTTTACATCTTGATATAATTCCACTTCTGCTTCATCTTCCTGTTGTTTTACCTGTCCCTGTTTTTACCGTCAGTGCCGCGTTAAAGCTGCTCTCACTCTCTGCAGGAGGAGATACACTGCCTGGCAATAATGACATCATCTCTTGCTCCCTGCACACACACACACACACACACACACACACACACACACACACACACACACACACACACACATTTTTACTGATGATAGCACATATATCTCACCAATCTGCAGGTTTCTCGTTATTTGACAGCCTTTGAGCTGTGTGCAGCTCTGCAGACAGACAAAGGTTTCCCTCGTCTTCATTCTTCACTTTGAATACGTTATATGTTTCTGTGTTTGATGCATCTCTTTCTTTGTGATAATTGTCTCTGTTTTTACCGTCAGTTCAGCGTTAAAGCTGCTCTCACTCTCTGCAGGGGGAGCTGCGCTCACTGACAACAATGACATCATCTCTTAGTCCCTGCACACACACACACACACACACACACACACACACACACACACACACACACACACACACACACACACACACACACACACACACACACACACACACACACACACACACACACACAGTATACGTGTGATTTGCTCCTCATGGTTTTATTTTATGATCATCTTTGTGTTTCTCAGACTTAGACTCAGTTTAAGGAAGAGGGTTAGATCTTGGCACATTTACCAGGTCTTTCTTGCACAGATTGAAATGTAGAGAAGATGCTTCATAGGTGTGTGTGTGTGTGTGTGTGTGTGTGTGTGTGTGTGTGTGTGTGTGTGTGGGTGTGTGTGTGTGTGTGTGTGTGTGTGTGTGTGTGTGTGTGTGTGTGTGTGTGTGTGTGTGTGTGTGTGCACCACAGATCATGTTTCTCTTCCTAAACACTGAATGAGTGTGTAGATGTGGAATCTGTTCTGGGGTTACACTCCGCAGCGTGTCGTGTTTTCGCTGCTGATTCATGTTTCACACATTATCTCCTGGAGTCGCGGCGGCTGCCGAAACATACTGACTCACTCATGACTCAACTCCTGAAGCAGGCGGACAAAACGACCTTTAAAACTAAAAAAGATGCAACTTTTTAAAATAAACTCTGTGAGTCAATGGGAATTATCTCCTGTGACTTTGAGGGTTATTTATTGCATTTCTTGACATCATAAATACCTAATGTTCGGACTGCAAACCAAGCCTGAATCCAGAAATGATGCTTGAAGATTTGTTTTTATTTCTAAAGGATGTCAAAGCAAGGTTGAACAGAAAAGGTGCCTCCTTTAAAATGCTTTATAACACATGGGTCTTATTGATTACAGTAAGAATCTCATCTCTAAATGTAAGAACTCAAATTAAGGAAGCAGTTTTATTTTTCCCATTTTCATTTGTTTGTGCAGAACGGTTTCCTTGTTGTTGTTTATTGCTCTTAATTTATGTTTGAGTTTTATAATGTCTGCAAAGTGCTCACACCGCTGTAGGACATTGTGTCATTGCCTGGAAGCTTTACTCAGAAAAATAACCCAATTACTATGAATTAGATTCCATTAAATGTACTTCATTGATGATGAATAGTTCTGTCATAGCAGGATGTAAACAAGGCCTCGCACATGAATCCATAGATCACCCCGTGGTAAATATCCAGAGAAAACTATGCACCTGTTGTTTCAGACTGCAAACGTACGAAAGAGGCAATCTGGACTAAATGATGCATCGTTCTCTTTTAAACGATGTCTCTCTGAGATGAAAACATCACGTTAAAATCAGAACTGCTGCAGGAATGATGAGAAAGGGCCAAAAGCTCCCGTACGAGATTGATTGATTGAGTGATTGCCTGAGAAGCGTTACTCAGGGAAAAGTAACCCATTACAACCCGTTTGTTGTCATTGTTTGTACCGGGTGTTTACTCTGGATTTATTTGAATACTAATAAAGATGTTCCTGTGTTTCTCCGCAGGAACAGACTCTACCTCACCACAGTGTCTTTGACAGGAAACAGCAGCAGAATGACTCTAGCAGGTAAAATTACATGTTGTTATTATTATTGTTGTTATTATTATTATTTATATATATTTATTATTTTTGTTATTATTATTATTATTATTATTTATATTTATTATTATTATTATTTATATTTATTATTATTGTTATTATTATTACTATTATTATTTATATATTATTATTATTATTGTTATTATTATTATTATTTATATATTATTATTGTTGTTGTTATTATTGTTTATATATTTGTTTGTATTATTATATTATTTTGTTATTCATTTATATTTTTTCTGACATTTCTCTGTTATTTTGAATTGACTCACTCTTCTTCTCTGGGTGTAATTGCTGCAGCGTACAGGGAGAAGATGAGAGAGCTCCCTCTGGTGTCTCTCTTCTGCTCATGCATCCTCCCCCGAATCAGAGACCCCCTCGCCGACAAGAAGGAAGGTCAGTATCTCTCTTTATTATAAAAAAAAACAAGAACATTAAATAATTAATTACTTGATTAATTTATAATAATACAATCAATAATATCATCATCAACAACAACAACAACAACACTATGTATAATAATGATAATACTTACACATGTTTTAAAACAGTTATTACAATCCAAGAAAATACTAAATGTAGGTTGTGTAAGTAAAAACAGTTTCATGATTAAAACCGGACCTTTTTTCCAAAAGTTTTCCCACCATTTTTGACTGATTGTCAGTCCACCAGTTAAAACCAAGAAAGAGCTCATTGATAGATATTGTTGTAAATGCGCCACAGATATCCAAGAGCCATTTTTCATTTCCTGTCCCTGGACAGATGTTGTTGATTCAGCCTAAAGACAAGTTCAATTCAAATAAAAGGTTAAAACAAAAGTAAAATATGCAACGTAGAGAGGCTCACAAAGCATGCAAACAATAATACTGAAGTTATTACATAGACAGAAGATCTAAAGGGTAACAACAGTACAGAAAGAAGCCTTTCCCAGCATGCATTGGATAACAGGTAGTCAGTGTATCTCCATTTAACCGGTGAGGCTCTGGACTGCAGGCCTTATTCAAACCCTTTGAAAGGCCTCGGGTTGTTTCCGCTGCTGAACTCATTTATTTCCCTCTCTCACTGACCCTCTGCTCTCCTTGCAGCGGGCGTGGTCGACTTGAACCTGTGCAACATCCGGGACATGGAGGTGATCGAGCTGAGCAAGCGGACGAGCGGCCAGGCCTTCGAGGTCATCCTGAGGCCGCCCACCTTCGACGGCGGCCCCGAGCTGAGGGCCACAACGCCGCCTCGCCAGAAACCCTCGCTGGAGGAGATCCAGAAGAAACTGGACGCCGCCCAGGAGAGGAGGAAGGTGTGTGGAGATCAGGGCAACATCACATTAGTTCTCAGATTGAGTTTCAGCGCTTTGAGAGGCCTGTGAGCTTAATGCTAGCATCAACAAGCTCACAGTAGGTTTCCAGAGACTTATTTTAATGCACATTTTGAGGAAGCGTATTAGAAAAGTCAATGGAAACTGTAAAGACTGAAGAATCGCTGGCTTATGAAATGATTCTGGAAAGGATTTTGCGAGACTTGATGCTAAATTTGCAGAATAAGTTGTGACATAGCAAACATTTGGGTCACATGTCTGATCAGCTGTTGCTGCTGACATATATTTACATTGTCAGCATTTAACATGGACTAAAGAGTCTCTGATATGAAAGAGGATCTTGTGTTTTGCAGATGGATAGATGTCTCCTCTGTTTACTGGAGAGTTACCGCCAGGAGTAAAGCTTAGCCTGTAGCGCCAACTACTGACCAAACTACCCTTCGTGAAGCCGGTTTCTTCTAATGCTTTTGGCTTTTTAAGCTTTAAACATTCACAACTCTAGCTTTTAAGTAAGAAGACTCTTCCCTGTTTGGTGAAGGGTTACAGCCGTGCCAGCGAAGCCTATAGCGCCAACTACTGACCAAACTACACTTTGTAGAGCCAACGACTACTGGCAAAACAGACTTCGATATGTCAATATTTTGAAGGAATTAAACCTGTTTTTTACAAAGTTATTGCCATTCATCCTAAGGGGAACATTAGTGTATGTGAAACACCGTTCAAAGGAGAGAGTGCCGTATTACAGATCCCTGAGAAGTTATTAGTGTGAAGTGATGATTAACTAAAAAGTGAAACATGTAATCAGTCTTGTTTTGGCCAGAGTCTGTCCACTTTAAATCCCCAACTGGTTTTTTGGAGGTCTCTTGACAATTGACAACTGGTGGGTGTGGCTGTTTGTTGTGTTCTGTCTTCGGTATGATCTTACCACAGAATGAGATTCTGTTGGAGACCCAGGACGAACAACATGAACACAGAGGTATACAACTCACAGTAAACCCTGCCTCTGTCGCCCTCTAGTGTCACGAGGCAGAGCTGCTGAAGCACCTGGCCGAGAGGAGGGAGCACGAGCGTGAAGTCGCTCAGAAAGCTCTGACCAAAGAGCGTCAGGAGCACCGGGCCGACGCCTTCAAGGAGCAGCGGCAGATGCACCTGAACGCATCGCAGGAGCGACTGCAGGAGGAGGTGAGGGCGCAGTCGTTGTCATCAGCCTACAGTCTTACAGTGATTAGTGAAGGAAAGAATCACTAACGGGAGTTTCTGTTTGTGTCTTTCAGGACAAGCACAGTGTGGAGGTGAGAACGAGCCGGAGGAGGAGGGGATTCTGGGTAGAAGCACTGACAAAAAATATGACGACAGTGTTGCATTGAGAAAACAATTAGGAGCTACAGCACGGTCACATGACTTCACGTCACCACCGCTAAGCTAAAGGAGGCTAATGTTGGGCTATATAGGAACTACAGCACGGTCACATGACTTCACGTCTCCACCGCTAAGCTAAAGGAGGCTAATGTTGGGCTATATAGGAACTACAGCACGGTCACATGACTTCACGTCTCCACCGCTAAGCTAAAGGAGGCTAATGTTGGGCTATAAAGGAACTACAGCACGGTCACATGACTTCACGTCTCCACCGCTAAGCTAAAGGAGGCTAATGTTGGGCTATATAGGAACTACAGCACGGTCACATGACTTCACGTCTCCACCGCTAAGCTAAAGGAGGCTAATGTTGGGCTATAAAGGAACTACAGCACGGTCACATGACTTCAGGTCCCCACCGCTAAGCTAAAGGAGGCTAATGTTGGGGGAGAAGTTGCTTAGTCGTCTCATTCAGACACACGTTACTAACTAAAATAAATAATGCTGGAGATTGAAATATATCAGTCCCACTAATAAACATGTGAACCCAAACATTGTTTAATGGTTTCTTGGGAGGATTTGATGAGATTGTATTTCCTAAAATGTCGAAACGTAGCTTTAGATTTGTAGATCAATTAACAATAGGCCTAGAAACGGTATAAGGTCTTTCCATAATGTTGACACCAGAGTGGGAGATCTCTATCGTCTGAAATATAGTTTCTGCTGCAGCATTACGTTCCTTAAACCCTGTTGCAAACTATTGGCAAAGCAGATGTTATGTATTGAGGTTGAGCATGACAATTGCAATATTACCCTTGAATAAGTACCAAATTGTCATTGGTGAGGGTTATTTTGAGGTAATGAAAATGCCAGACGTGAGTGGAACATTTAAACATGGTCCTTACAAAGTTTGGTCTCACAGGGTTTGTTAAAATTCACATTGAACATTTCTTCATTTACAATCTCACTCTCATCCCTTTTAACCCATCAATCAGGAAAGTGTTGGATGTCCTTGCATTAACACCGGCACCCTCTCCCCTCTGCCCGCAGGTGTCTTGACGGCCTGATCACAACACAAGCTGAAATCAATTTGGAAGCCATTTCCGAGGGCGGATGATCTGAGGACTGATGAGCCGGCAACCCGGCGCTGCTCCAACCGGGAGTCCGACCAGGAAGACACTCAAATAAAGAGAGTCAGAGAAGAAGGAAAAAGAGGAGGAGGACTGAGAGCCGGACCTCCTCTGTACAACCAGGACTCTTCTTAACGAGATAGACTCTTTATAACGAGAATCGCTTCTCAAGGACGCTGCATCTTCATCATTAGATGGCTTTCACTGTGCCGACGGTGCCAATGTGTTCATGTGTGATTGTGTACGTACCAAGGAATATTCGGAAAAGGAAATTGGACCGTGACCCGAAGGAAATGTCACTGAAAAAGGAACTGAGTCCAGAAAAGAGCCGAGAGGATTGGATATGGTGGAATCTGCTATCTGGATGTACTACTAATCTGAGTCTAACAGCTCCATCTGCTGCAGAGTCTAGATACTTACAGTTATTGTAAAACAGAAGCATAACAGCAGAGTTGTAAGGGGCTCTGCAGTGATATCTAGTGGCAGATAAAGGAACTTAAAATTAGTCAAGGCCGTGTTCAAACACAGGCCGGAGAAAGCAAATACCAATACTTGACTTCGATTAGACCAAAGACTGACTGATACTCAGAGGTCAAAAAGATGGCAAGGATGAGGGAAAAGACCGTGAAACCACGAACCCAACTCAGATCAATGTGGATCAAAACACTCCCTGAGACAAGTGTGAGTCGGAGAGATCATTAGAGTCCGGTTAAAAACACCCCATAAAAGTCAGAGGAGTTACAACGCTTACAAAATCCAGGCATGAAACAGAGACAAGTGAAAGTGAAAATATCGATTATACCCAGAGGAGTCTCACAGGGCAGCCTGGTCTCCTACAAATCACGTTCCTATACAACAAAACAGCACTGTCAATTATCTTTGAACCAGAGTCCGTATAATGACCAAACCCAAACACAACTTTGACCCGTGCCATGGTAACCAAAATGTGACCATAATAGGAGACGTTGTAGGAGACCCAGGTTGGGCCGTGACGAGTCCCAGACGAGTGATTAATTACACACAAAAAACAAGATTAGACCCGAGTATCGATCTCCTTTCACACCACCAACGCTTTGCTTTATTTTCAAATGAATTATTATATTATATTTCTGAATATCAAGACCCTGTATTAAAATAAGCATGCTAACATCGATGCTACCATTTGATGCTACATGTCAACCCCCTACTGGTATCAGATAACTGTCAAGTGTTTACAGCGTGTGTGTGTGTGTGTGTGTGTGTGTGTGTGTGTGTGTGTGTGTGTGTGTGTGTTTCACTGGCTATGTTGGAGTAATGATGATGATGATGATGACGACGATGATAAATATTGTACAGAAATCACATTATATTTTAAATCCAGGAATAAATCGATGACTCTTTACGGCTTTGTTCAACCTTTGTTTTTATTGAATCACCAAATTTAGCCTCTGAATAAATACATGAACAGTAACACCAAACCACAAATAAATACCTCCTGTAATACAAGTTAAATATCCATTTTAAATAAACTACACCTATAAATAAACATGTCATTTGTGCGCTCTTAGACTCCAGCTACGGACTGCCGTTAAAGCATTAATAAATATGGAAAATAAGCACATTATTTAAAAGGAATACACAATGAGGGAAATGATGAGATGCTAACTATCCTTTTTAAATGTACAGCTAGTCCTTATTTCCAATCAATCATTAAGTGACATTTTTCGTATAAAATTTGGTTTGATTCTGAGTATCTGGACCTCAATGTCAGTGTCATTATTTGCCAAATAAATTCCCAGTAATATTTGTGACTTACTATCATTACTGTGATGGATTTTGACTTTAATGTTGACTTTTATTTCCCTTTGTTATTCCATTATTCTGCAGCAGCTAGGATTAACCTCTATGCAGACGACTCTCCAATCTACGTCTATGTCGAAAAAATGATAACCATTTTCTGGCTGTTAAATATATACATAATAATGTACGATAATTATGAAAATACCTGTAGGCATAAGTTCTGAGCTGTAGGTATAAGTTCTGAGCTGTAGGTATAAGTTCTGAGCTGTAGGTATAAGTTCTGAGCTGTAGGTATAAGTTCTGAGCTGTAGGTATAAGTTCTGAGCTGTAGGTATAAGTTCTACTTATATAAAAATATGTAATACAAAATCAAAGTCAGATAAATAGAGATTCTTCTTCCTGGTTCAATTCAGTGCAGCTCTTTAGTCCTGGTACTGGACCGTGGGCCGGACACAGGTGCAGCCCACCGCAAGGAGGCGGGACTCCAGCTGGTAGTGGTAGCCGGGCTCCTTCCCTGCCTCCGCCCTCGTGGACCTGACACGGCGCAGGAGCATCACCTGTTGCATTATGGGTCGGGACTCCAGGTTCATGTCCTCAACACCATCCAAGTCCAGACAGCCGCGCAGCAGACAGCGGGCCTCGGACAGAAACTGAGGGACGAGGGAGTCATCCTTGGTTACACTGTGGACGGAGAGAGAAAAGGGACACAATTAATGTAAACATGAAATATGTTTTGATAAAACCTATCAATTTGAGCATGGCTTAAAAAGGGGACTGGAACGAGGGGATTCAGAGCAGTGGGGCCAGAATGAGTCCCAAACCCTGCCACGCATTTGATCTGATTCCCTGGTCTGGAGGTCAATGGTTTTCTGAATGTGTTTTTGGTTGTTCCTTACTTGTAAGTCCAGGGGGAGATGGAGGCCCTTTCCAGCGGCCGAACAGTTTTGGAATGTTTCAAGAACTTGGGGTCGATTTGCAAGGGGATCATTTCTGCCTCCGCGTCGTCAGAGGACTGATTGTGTTTCTTCATCGGGTGTTTTGATTGGCCGCCTGCTTTTGGCATTGCTGCTGTCTCAACCAGCACCATCATCATCATCATCGTCATCGCCACCACACAGAAAACCTGAGGAAGAGGAGGAAAAATAATCCTTTAACACATGTTTCTGGTTTTGATTGCAGAGGTGAACAACATTTGAAATTACGATAATTATTTTCCTGCAGTTAAAGAAATGTTTTTACACATTCATCATTAAATTTAAAACAATGTTCACATTTGTGTTGATCTGTATTGATAATATAAGGCCTTTGAAGCTGAAATATAACCAAATAATGCCAGAAAAAAACAGTTTGACTCTTTTCTCTAAAATAACGATAGAATAAACTCTCCGTGAAATACACAAATATTTTACCATGCAGCAAAAAAGTTGCAATGCAGATTATTGAATTCAACTTGAAAACGGCTTGTATGGAAGTCACATTGATTGGTCCACTAACACATGAAATAATCTACTTCGTAAAGTCGTATTTGCTTTTTAACGCTTAGAATTAAGACTTTCAAATACTAATATGAATTCAGTTCAAACGCGCTCTTACCGTCACTTTGGAGGCGTTACTTGCTGAAAACATTCTGACGTTGGGTCTCTTTTCAGCCGATATTCAGATCTGAATTTTAGATTTTCCTGCAGCTCTTCCACACCTGGAGGTCCTGACGCTCGCTGGTGTTCTCACTGAAGGTACAGGTGGTGCTGTTCTTCTTCTTCGTTGGTGTTCTGCTTGTTTTGGCTTCAGCTACGATATTTATCCTGATCAGCATTACTTCCTGTCATGATGTCATCGTCCTCTTCATCTTCTGTGCCCTCTTTGATCCTCCTCTCTAAACCACACGGCCTGCATGACGAGGCCCGATGCTCGACCCACTTTCACAATATTCTGCACACAAAAGTGCGGCTAGTTTTTCTGGGTCATCCTTTCCTCTGCAACTTCAAACACCGGGCTTCAGCGATGTGCAATAAAAACGCTTACTAATCAGGTATATTTGTTTGGAAACTTTTCAGTTATTCCTTCGTACTAATTATTGCGGTAATACAGATTTGTGTATCCGTGCACAAATCTGTCAATCATTGTTATTAAGGTGTGACTCAGTCTGGTTCCTACTTTATGATGTAAAATAAAATGCGTTCAATGATGCATGAAGGGACCCTCATAGAGCGGAGCAGGGACGAAGTATTTTTGTAGGCCGAGCCGGGAGTAAGCTGCATGGGTTCCCTCGACGAAAAGCAATGAGGATTTTGAAATATTGTAAAAAATAAGATCTGTGGAAAACAAACCTGTTGGATAAATGTCTTGTTCAGCCGGATCATCTCCACACGTCTGCCTACTTTTATCATTTTCGAATCATAAATCTAAACGTTATGCTATCAACGAGGTACAGAAGAGTACAGCAGGGTCGCACGACTTCAGATCCTTTCAACTGACTTTCGTGCGCTTGCATATTATAACAAAGCTTTTCCTTTCAGCCACACTGAGTTTAACTAGCAGTACTTCGAGCAGAACAGGGGGAAACGAACTGAGCGGGACTGTTTACGTGTTCGGCGTAATGACGTACAACGTCCTCAACAACTTCTGGAGTCCTATTCAGCCACTTGTTAACAACCATCGTTTTTCAGACACGTACACCCTTCAAAGATCACCAGTCGTGTCAAACACAGACCTGATTTCTAGATATCTCCCAAAACCCAAAGAACTGAAAGACGTGAAACAGCAGAAACTCATTCTATCTTTAGTGATCTTAATCTGATGTGTGCAGGATGCTGATCCTACTTGTGATATAAATGAGTCTCACATCAGGTTCTGCAGGACAGCAGCTTTGTAATGTGTGATGCAACATCAGAACTTACTCAAGAGATACTTCATACTTTGAAACCCCGATTCTGAGAGATTCCCCTTTCTCTTGGTTCTCTGCAGGATGTGACCCGCTTTACAGTCGAGACTCTGCTGCATCATCACCATCACGTATGTGTGTGTGTGTGTGTGTGTGTGTGCGTGTGTGTGTGTGTGTGTGTGTGTGTGTGTGTGTGTGTGTGTGTGTGTGTGTGTGTGTGTGTGTGTTTGTTTGTTTCAGCCCACGCTGCCAGCTCATCTCTGACCTGGTTTGACTGGCGGCTCGATGTTTATCAGCGAGACTTCCTGCTTCCTCCTCAAAACCCTTACAGTGCATTTTTACACAAGTTTTGATTTCACATGTTTGATCAAATGTGAGGCCGAGACAAAGACAGGCTCTCAGAATAAATTCACGCTTTCTTTGTATTTGAAAGCTCCTGAGTTTCTAACCTCCTTAATTCCTTCCTTACTTCCTTTATTACATTCCTACCTACTTTATTACATATTGACCTCCTTTATCTCTTCCTAACCTCCTTAATCTCTTCCTTATCTCCTTTATCTCTTCCTAACCTCCTTAATCTCTTCATTATCTCCTTTATCTCTTCCTAACCTCCTTTATCTCTTCCTTATCTCCTTTATCTCTTCCTATCTCCTTTATCTCTTCCTTATCTCCTTTATCTCTTCCTAACCTCCTTTATCTCTTCCTTATCTCCTTTATCTCTTCCTTATCTCCTTTATCTCTTCCTAACCTCCTTAACTCTTCATTATCTCCTTAATCTCTTCCTAACCTCCTTTATCTCTTCCTAACCTCCTTAATCTCTTCCTTATCTCCTTTATCTCTTCCTAACCTCCTTTATCTCTTCCTTATCTCCTTTATCTCTTCCTAACCTCCTTATCTCTTCATTATCTCCTTAATCTCTTCCTAACCTCCTTAATCTCTTCCTTATCTCCTTAATCTCTTCCTAACCTCCTTAATCTCTTCCTTATCTCCTTAATCTCTTCCTAACCTCCTTTATCTCTTCCTAACCTCCTTAATCTCTTCCTTATCTCCTTTATCTCTTCCTAACCTCCTTTATCTCTTCCTTATCTCCTTTATCTCTTCCTAACCTCCTTAATCTCTTCATTATCTCCTTAATCTCTTCCTAACCTCCTTAATCTCTTCATTATCTCCTTAATCTCTCCTAACCTCCTTAATCTCTTCCTAACCTCCTTTATCTCTTCCTAACCTCCTTAATCTCTTCATTATCTCCTTAATCTCTTCCTAACCTCCTTAATCTCTTCCTAACCTCCTTTATCTCTTCCTAACCTCCTTAATCTCTTCATTATCTCCTTAATCTCTTCCTAACCTCCTTAATCTCTTCCTTATCTCCTTAATCTCTTCCTTATCTCCTTTATCTCTTCCTTATCTCCTTTATCTCTTCCTAACCTCCTTAATCTCTTCCTTATCTCCTTTATCTCTTCCTAACCTCCTTTATCTCTTCCTTATCTCCTTTATCTCTTCCTTATCTCCTTTATCTCTTCCTAACCTCCTTAATCTCTTCCTTATCTCCTTTATCTCTTCCTAACCTCCTTAATCTCTTCCTTATCTCCTTTATCTCTTCCTAACCTCCTTTATCTCTTCCTTATCTCCTTTATCTCTTCCTAACCTCCTTAATCTCTTCCTTATCTCCTTTATCTCTTCCTTATCTCCTTTATCTCTTCCTTATCTCCTTTATCTCTTCCTAACCTCCTTAATCTCTTCCTTATCTCCTTTATCTCTTCCTAACCTCCTTAATCTCTTCCTTATCTCCTTTATCTCTTCCTAACCTCCTTTATCTCTTCCTTATCTCCTTTATCTCTTCCTAACCTCCTTTATCTCTTCCTTATCTCCTTTATCTCTTCCTTATCTCCTTTATCTCTTCCTAACCTCCTTTAATCCTTCCTAACCTCCTTAATTACTTCCTTGCCTCCTTTATTACTTTCCTACCTATCTTACGTCCTAACGTCCTAAATCTCTTCCCTATCTCCTTCATTTAGAGGCTTTACTGACGAAGGTGGCATCCGTCACAGAACAGGCTGAGGGAGAAAAGTGCTGACGGCGCTGACGGGAATCGACCCGACTCATGGTTTCCCCTGTGAGTGAATCCAGGTCACCCCACACCACATCACTGAAAACCACTGTGACGTCACATCAGGGGGCGGGGCCGGCTCAGCTCCATATATGGAGACAGGAAGCTGACCACATACATTGGATCCCCCCCCATTCACAATATCTCAAATAAGAAGGTGTTCATAAATGTGTGATGGGTTAAGTGAGGGGAAGGTTTCATTAACCATCAGTTTACTATTGTTAGTCAAAGAAATACAGAGCGTGGTGTGCTCTCATCAGCTGAAGCATTGGCTGCTGTTGGTGTCAAATATCATCTAAATATTATAATTTATCCGTAATTTGACTTTTAAATGTGTGTTTTATTCTCTGTTAATTATTCAAGAAGTAAGAAGCTTTATTTATCCCGAGGGAAATTGCTGGCAACAGTTGCAGGACAAAGTGGAAAAGTAATACAAAGTGGGAGGTCAAATCAAACTAAGATAAAATAAACTAAGTAAGTATTAAGTAAAAGCAGTACACTTACAGTTAATACGTAGGTAGATACAATATACAACAATACGCACTGTGCTATTAGCAGCATATAAAAATAAAATCAGTTGAACCGAAATAAAGTGACATGTTGGCCTCAGGACAGTGTAGCATTTTCTGCCTGTTTTCTGTTATTTTGTGCCATTTATACCAAATTGTAAAGCACTGTTTGTCATTTCTTGTATGAAAGGTGCTGTCTAAAAAAATAAAGGAAACATAATATTCCTGGGGTCTGCACGTACTGTATACAGTCAAACACGTGTTCACAAACTGCCTAATGAGTTAAACAATCATAATCCTTTTAGGAATAAAAAGGCCAAAAACAAAGTTATAAAGCTTATTATTGTTATTTATTTCCTTTGTCTTATTTCCTCACACACAGTCAAACCCAATTGCACACACTGCAGCTTGTTTGATTCTAATGAAGGTTTTTCAAAATAAAATAAATACATTTAGAACAGTTTTTGGTCCTGGGGGGAATTCTCTCTTTTCTCGCTGGTTTACGATCTATCAGATTTTATCAGAAAGGTTTTGAATGTCTCGTATGCGGAGGACGGAGATACAGATGTGCAGATAAGAGGAATCTCCCTCAGAGGTGTCTTTATAAAGATCCAGATCCTCCAGAGACAGCCAGAGACAGCCAGAGACAACAAGAGACAGCCAGAGACAGCCAGAGACAGCCAGAGACAGCCATAGACAGAGACAACCAGAGACAGCCAGAGACAGAGACAACCAGAGACAACCAGAGACAGCCAGAGACAGAGACAACACGAGACAGCCAGAGACAGCCAGAGACAACCAGAGACAGAGACAACCAGAGACAGCCAGAGACAGAGACAACAAGAGACAGCCAGAGACAGCCAGAGACAGAGACAACCAGAGACAGCCAGAGACAGCCAGAGACAACCATAGACAGAGACAACCAGAGACAGCCAGAGACAGAGACAACAAGAGACAGCCAGAGACAGCCAGAGACAGAGACAACAAGAGACAGCCAGAGACAGCCAGAGACAGCCAGAGACAACCAGAGACAGAGACAACCAGAGACAGAGACAACCAGAGACAGCCAGAGACAGCCAGAGACACCATGGAGCTGCTGCTGCTGTTGGGGGTGAGGAACATTTCTCGTTTAATATATGTAATCCAACCCTCGGATTTCTGAGGAATAATTCCAGTCATAGGCGCCGCTTTATGTTGCTGCTGGTGCGTGCTCTAAAAAGTTGAATGCCCGCCCATCGATACCCAAGATAAGCCTTACGCAAAACCAGAGCCTACATGACTTTTTGCCATATGGATTTGGAAAAAGTCCAAACGCATGCATTTCAGCGCCATAGGTTGTCTTCGTGACTGTTGCTACTGACGTTAGTTGACTGGGAACTGGTGGAACTGGAAGTAGCACCGGTGGACTAATAGCATCGCTTGATCGGTTTTATTTGGGGGGGGGGGGGGGTCCAGCCAGCCTTGCTCTACACTGGCGGTTAATCTGACACGCACGTGCAACGTATGAAGGACCAGGTGGACTTTGGTAAATGGTGCTACGTCGTCCGGAGCAAAGGTCTGTGATTGGTGGTTAGGGTTAGGAGCTGAGTTAAATAACCAATCACAGCAGCGCAATCCCTCTGGTTGTTCCAATCCAGCACCAACCATGACGTTTGACATCACATTTGGACACGGCTTTTTATTCTCTAAAGTGAAGGTTTTGAACTTTATTTGAATATGCATTATTTACATTTAAAACGTGATGTGGTTTATTATCTAATATTGTCACGGTCTCGGTGTTCCTGTTTTATTTTGAAAGGGTTCACCCTATCTGTCCCTGCTTCCTGTCTCTGTGTTTCCCCTCCCCTCCCCCGCTGGTGCTCTGATTGGTTCTGCCTGTATTTAAGTTCTGGTTTTCTGTCGCTGTGGTTGGTTCCTTGAGTTTTATAAAGGAGAGAGAGGTCTGTATGTTTTAGATCCAGTCAATGTAATCCATGTCTGTCTGGATTTGGGTCCAACCTGCTCAGCCCGGACAGAAAGAGCAGAACTTAAAGAGCCTGAAATGAAAAGGCTGTCCTGTAGTTTCCTCTGGAGATATCTCTGAACTGTAACGGGGTCTATCTCCTTCATACTCTGCATCCCAGACTTTTATTCTGGAGGGTAGCGCTATCTCTAATGTGCAGTCCTTCTTCTCTGCTGTCCTCAGGTGTGTTGCAGTGCATTGTGGGTAGAGGCCTCCTCCTCCTCCATGGTTACAGCTCCTCCTCCTCCTCCTCCCCTCCTCCTCCTTCCTGTGACTCCATGTTGGCGTTCTCCTCCTCCGTCTCCTCCTCGTCTGAAGGGAACGGAAACATCCACCGCAGATCTCTGTCGCCCTGGAGCTGGAGGTCAGACATTATTATAACAATAGCAATTAAACAACAACAACAACAACAACAACAACAACAACAACAACAGCCTCCTCCTCCTCGTTGACCCTGTTTGTGTTCTTGTTCAGGTCCACCACGGACAGGAACCGGATCCCCTCCACGCTCTGGGAGGCCGAGTGCAGCAGCAGCTCCTGCTCCAGTCCCAACAAGCAGAAGGACCGACACAGCCTGAACTCCGTCCCCGTCCATCAGAACGTCCTGGTGCTGACCCGGACGCCCGGGGGACGCTGCTACACTGCCTCGTACCAGTCCCTGGTTGTGGGCTGCACCTGCGTCAGGGCCAAAACCCACCAAAGCTGAACCAGAACCTGAAGCCCCCTGAACCTGAACTACTTGAATCTGAACCAACATAACCAGAATCATGTGAACCTGAAGCTTAACCAGAACCAAACCCCATGAAACAGAACAACCTGAACCAGAACCCTAACCTTCTGAACCAGAACCACCTGAACCAGACCCTAACATCATGAAACAGAACCACCTGAACCAGAACCATAACCCCATGAACCAGAACCACCTGAACCAGAACCACCTGAACCAGAACCCTAACCACCTGAACCACAACCACCTAAACCACAACCTTCTCAACCAGAACCACCTGAACCAGAACCCGGAAGCTGAACGACCTGAACCAGTATCATCTGATCCTGAACTACTGGAACCAGAACCGGAACTACCGTAACCTGAACTTCCAGAATCAGAACCAATTGGATTCAGGTTAGTTTATTTATGAAGCACTGGCTCGGCCTCAGAGGGATTCAGATGCAATGACAGCCGGTGCAGAGCCCGGAGAACTGGGGTCCGTTCTTCTGGTTCTGGAGAGGACTCTGGCTGAGCTGCGGTAAAACCCTGCTGCAGTATCAAGCCCGCTAAAACCAAACTGAAGTAGAACCAGTCGAACCTGAACCTACAGAATAATATTACAATACTTCTGTCATATTGTGTAACGTCATATCCAGAACTGTGTTATTTATGAGTTGTTGTTGTTGTTGTTGTTGTTGTTGTTGTTCCTTTAGTTGTTTGTATTAATCTTTTCCATATTATGTCAAACACTTGGTGGCGCTGATTAGCTGCACTGGGATGTATAAAGAGGGTCATAGGTTACAGCAGTGGGTCCCAACGTGGGGGCGGAGGTCCTGCAGGGGGGGGGGTAAACAAACGTTGCTCTTTGTAATAAATAAACAAATGAAATTGTTTATTGTTTATTGTTTATTGTTTATTACTGCTACAGGAGGGGGGTTCTATCCATACAACAATAACATTACAGCTGGATCTTTGTGAGAGAAATGTAATGTTTGTTCAATCAATCCAAATGTAGGTCGGAACCGGGTTGGGGGCGGGGGGGGGGGCTCGAACACATTTCCAATTATCAAGGGGGGGCCTGACGGGAAAGTTCTGGGTTACAGGAAAGGGGGGAACACAGGTGAAGAGAGCAAACTCCAGAACTCCAGACCCGGCAGAACAACCCATTCACCCCCCACAGAACTGGTACTGCGAACACTCAGTAAACCCGGACCGAGCTGCGACTGCAGAAGCCCCTTGTTTGTGTCATCGCTCTCATGTGTAAACGACAATATGAAACCCGTTAATGTGCCACGACAGAATCCGAGCACACTCCTCTGGAGACATCTGCACGAGCCCTGGTGTCCCCGCCCTGACTGCAGCTCCGCGCGGGGTTTGTTTTCCTGCAGCTGTTATCTCGCTCCAGCGCTCATGCAGAAAGTGGCAGTTGCAGAGTTCCGGGCAGAGACGCTGATAGTCCTCTGAGTTTCCATCTGATTTCAGCTTTGATGACACTATCGGTCCCTGCCACATGACCCGTAACCCCTCCCTCTGAGGGTCCCTGCGGAGCGTCCGTTAGTGACTGCAGTCTGAAGTCCTTTTAATAACTAATAAAACTGAGTGCAAGCTATAAAGCAACGTGGTGCTAATGCATGCAGGGTCTGAGGCCCAACACAACACATCTTCAACTCATATTACAGGTTAATGTTGTGTTCAAATATGCAGATGAGGCATTTCTGTAATACATATGTGCTGATTTGCAAACAGAAATGTGAGCATGGGATAAAGCCAGATTCAAATGATTTGTTTAGTCAACGTATTAAAGTCAAAGGTCTTTGCACAGCAGACCTCCATTAATCAGGAAATATTGAGTCTTTTCTGCATGTTTTAGTGATGAGGTGTGTGTCTGTTCTATACAGGGTAAGAACTTTATGTTTAAATATGCAAATGAGGCATTTTGGATTGTTGACGACACAAACAGACAAAGTCACTGAAATGAACTCCTGGGTTTGATGTTCTCTTTCTGCTGGTCTGAAAAGAATAAGCCTCGCTCTAGTGGAGCTATGCCCTTCACTTCCAGTGTTTGTGCTAAGCTAGGCTAATCATGTCACACTTTTGCATAAATAAATAAAAAACACTCAAACAATTAATGTGTTATTTGAAGTGTGTGTGTGTGTGTGTGTGTGTGTGTGTGTGTGTGTGTGTGTGTGTGTGTGTGTGTGTGTGTGTGTGTGTGTGTGTGTCTGTGTGTGTGTGTGTGTGTGTGTGTGTGTGTGTGTGTGTGTGTGTGTGTGTGTGTGTGTCTATGTGTGTGTGTGTGTGTGTGTGTGTGTGTGTGTATGTGTGTGTGTGTGTGTGTGTGTGTGTGTGTGTGTGTGTGTGTGTGTGTGTGTGTGCCTGTGTGTCTGTGTGTGTGTGTGTGTGTGTGTGTGTGTGTGTGTGTGTGTGTGTGTGTGTGTGTGTGTGTGTGTGTGTGTGTGTGTTTAAGCCTCAGTGTTTGTTCAGCCTGTCAATGATCGACGGCAGCAGGAAACTCTCCTCTCAGTGTGAAGCTGAACGCACAGCTGTCTGCACCGCCACTCAGGTAGGATCCATAGAAATATACTTCATCAATACTTATTGATTTGTACTTCTCTGTGATTTAGTTTTAAAAGTCCGGAACAGAAGCTCAGTGTCGACCTCTTTTAATGATTGAGATGTTAGGAGGAAGGAGGGTTGTTTACTTTGAATATCAGAGAGACGGCGGAAATAAGGGACAGATATGTCCTTGTAAACAAGTCTTTACCACAAATACAACTTATATATTTGTGTGATTTATACACTAATGTATACTGTTGTATGTATATGCTATATGTTGGAGAACATTAAGGAAATAAGGCAAACAAACATCCATATTTGACATATATCCTCTGTAAGGAACATGTGCATTACATAAGGACACACGCAGGATGAGGTTATAGTGTGATTTGAACACGTCTGTATGTTTGTATCATGGAATAATATCAATATCATTATTAAATGTGTCTTTGCACCTGCTGAGTTTAACAGAAACACATAACATGCTAACATGCTAGTTGTTGCATGCTTGAATGTTGGAAAGAGCATGCTACATGCCATAGACCTTTTATTGACTACTGTTCGATTTTTGGATATCTGGAAGTGTGCCGGCCTCCGCCCTCACACTGATGCTGTGGTTCTGAGAGCACTGCAACACTTGGCGCCACGCTAATAACCAGTGGCTATCAGTAGCTTAATGGTTAATGGACAGATTGGAGTTCAGACTTGTTGTGTGACTCTCGGCACTGAAAGTGAAGCAGCTTGAAACACATCTGAGATGATAGCATTTAATAACTCCTTTAGCACGTTAGCATATGAGCCTTCTTCCTGGTGTTCTAACAGGCGTCCGTGAGGATGATCGAGTCCTGCTTTACTCGTCTCTGAGCCCAGCTGAAAGGTAAATACACATTCCTGATTAGAAGTGACACATTTCCTATGTTGTTTCTAACGGTGGTATTGTTTCTCACCTCATGTTAAGCTGGTGTGGTTTAGAAAACACTCTTCTGTCAAAAACATTCAGATTTCTGTGTGGAGTAAAAACTAAGAACAGGTGACATTTTCTGGGGGGACTTTTATTTTGGTTTTTCAAAATAAGAATCAAAACCCACACATGGAATGCCAGCATGTATGTGAGTATCATGCTGCAGTATCTCTAATATCCAGCAGGGGGAGACTCCACTTAACAGTCTGATTGTATAGAAGCCTATGAGAAAATGTCCATGCTTCTCGCTTACAAAACAAAGGCCTGCTGAGGTTCAGTTCAGTGAACTGTTTTATATATATTTACAATAGAATACAAATGTTTTAATGAAAAATGTCTTTATGAGTAAGAATAAAAATATGTATTTATTATTAATAATTTGAAGTCAAAATATGAAGTGAAATATGAAGTAAAGTAGGATCAAACAGAATACAAGTATTCCATTCACATGCAATATAAAATAAACAAGATAGAATAAAAATATTCTATAAATATAAAATGTTTAATACAAATCTGCAATCAAAAATGAAATATATTAAATGTGCAATAAAATATAAAGTAAAGATGGATTCAAAATTTAAAACTGTACAATATATAATAATAATACTACTAATAGTTCATGGTATTTGTTTGAATGCTTTTCCAAATGCTTTACATTACATAATACATATATCAGACATGTGGACAACGCCCACAGGAGCGATGTAGTGTGAAGTGTCTCGCCCAAGGTCACAACGGCAACCCTTTTATTTATAGCTCACAGAGACAGACTGTGTTTCCACTCATCAGGTTTCTGCATACAACACTATAATTCAAATGTCTGAGAGACTGCCTGCAGTTTTCTGTTTGCATATCCTCCATGTTCCTCCTCCTCCCTGTTCAAAGATATCCGTTTGATTTGGCGTGTTGACAGGAAGTAAAACAGCCTGCAGCACATTTTAATTTACTGTCTGATGTTTGTTCAAGAGACGTCGTTATATGTGTCGGTATTCAGAGACGGAACAACAGAGGGCGAGGTTTGTACCAGAGGTCAAGTCAAACAAAGCAAATGCTGCATTTCCTTACCTGGTATCGAACTTTTCTCTGCTGTTTTTTGAGGCCTTTTCTATTTTATGTGATAGTGCAGACGTTCAAGGGTAACATTTAATAATACCAAATAAATAAAGACAAACAGAGCAGGAGGAAGAACCAGAATGTCAGTGAGAATCAGGCCGCAACTTCATCTAAAAAGTGCCTTAAGCCGTCCTCCTCTTTAACATCCAGTAGGGGGCCGTTGAGAAAATGAGCATTCTTCTTCTCTCTTAAATAGGAGATTCAGAAGTGCTGCTCAGACGTGGTTTCTGTGAAATACACTCCACTGCTTTGCGACAGAGCAGACTTTATAGAAGTCTATGAGGAAATTACCCTAATTCTCATTTACTCTACAATAGAAATAAGTGTTGGGACGGATGAATTAATTAATTAGGAATTGGGCAAATAACTTCACTAATTGCAAAATAAGTCAGGTTGTATAGAAGGCTATGAGAAAATGACCTTATTTCTCATTTGTAAGAGAACAAATTGTTAGGATGGTTTCAAGAGGTTGAGTTTTATCTAAATTTCAAATTTCTTAATATGTTTATTATGCACCTAAGTTCACTGGTCGCTGAAATATGTCAGAGTGTATAGAAGTCTATGAAAAAATGTCTTGATTTAATACCTCATTAAACATTTTCCTGATGAGTTTATGTTCTCAATCTTAACCTTCAAGCCTTCTTCAACACAGCTTGAAGTTCATTTAGTCAATTGTGATGCCATTTAGAGTAAAATACATAATAAAGCATTTGTATAGAAGTCTATGATAAAAATGACCCTTATTCTCATTAGCAACAAAGTTAAGGGTTGAAAGTTTCAAAAACAGTTTCAATGTGTTGAGTTTGAACTGAATATAAACTTCCCAATATGTTTACTATCTTTACGGGTTGCTAAAAGATTGTATAGAAGTCTATGAGAAAATGTTGACTTGATTTGATTACTAAGTAAAACCACGTCTGATGATTTAAAGCCTCACACTCTTGTATTTTATGTCGCAGAACCAAACCTTTGAATCTCTTTAGCTTGTGCTAACCGCACACATTATTTGGCACCGTATGTTTGTGTATTTTGTACAAATCAAACAGTCAGGAATTATAAAAGCTTTGTGTCGAACACGTGAAAAGGATCAATCAGTAACCTAAAGAATGCAAAAGTGTTCCCATGATGCACTGCAGTGTGTACAGGTGTGTTCAGTGTAACAGTCAGACATGTTTGTTCAAGGGTGACAGAGAGCCCCGCCGTCTGTAAATTCAAATGATGTCACTCTCCTCCTCCTCCTCTTCCTCTCTCAGGATCATGGCGCCTGTGGGGTCAGAGGCCGGGGTCTTCCTGTCGTCGGGCGCCGCCAGCTTCTTCGTCGTCCTCGTCCTCCTCTCTATCTTCCTCACGGCTCTCTGCAGCGAGTGCACCAGGTCAGACACTTCTCCATGTTTGAATAACAGATATTAAATTACATTACAACAAGTCAGAGTTTGCATTGCACTTCATCTCCGGTGAGAGGTTCCAGTGTTCTCCTTTTTTCTCTAGTGAGATCTGAGCTATAAATAACTGAAGTATATAACAGGTTTCTGTTATGTTTTCTAACCCACGTTCGCAGACGCTCCTTCGAGCTGCGGGACCCGGCGGGGGGCAAAGACCCGTCCTCCCTCGTCAGAGTGGTGAGAGACCTCTGACCTCTGAATATAAGAATCATAAAGGAATAAATAATAATAATGTCTCCTGGATGTTCAGGTGAAGCTGGAGGACGCGATGGTGGCGAGAGAGAACCCGATGATCGGAGAGATTCAGAACGATGAGAAAGGTAAACAACAACAACTCCTTAACAAACAACCTGAGAAAAACAATATGAAGTATTGACTTACTACTTTACCTTTTTTGCTACTTTATACTTCAACTATATAGTTTGTTTTAATTGATGTAGAGTATGAGCCTAGAGAACAGAACAGCTTACAGAGAAGGGTAACGTCTGATCCACTCAGAGTTACGGAAATAATCCGAATTTTATCTAAAAAGTGAACATTTTGAAAAAGAAGTCAAAAAGAAAAGAAATTGGGAGAAAAAGTGTGAATATTTATAGGAAGGAGTTAGATCTGATAAAGCAGATTCAGGCGTATAGATTCACTCTCAAAGTATTTGATGAAAGAGTCACTTCATTTCATTCTACAAATATCAATAAAATAAAGAATTAGGATACCTGTCAGTATTTAAAGTGTGTGTGTGTGTGTGTGTGTGTGTGTGTGTGTGTGTGTGTGTGTGTGTGTGTGTGTGTGTGTGTGTGTGTGTGTGTGTGTGTGTATGTGTGTGTGTGTTCAGACACAGTCTCATTCACTCCCTGGAGGAGCCACTTGGAGGCGCCGCAGCACCACCCAGGTCAGTGTGATGATCACAGAACCAGAACTTGTACAGTTTCTGATTTAGTAACAAAATAAACAAAGAGCCCCCTTAGAGGAGGAAGACATCCCATAAATGGGACAGACAGCCATGTTTCTTAATGACTGTAATGTCTTGATTTGGTCAAAGATAATCATATACAAGTTCTTTAACGTTGGGCTGATCTTTGGATCCTTCCTGTGATGTGTACCAGGCCCAGGTCCAGAGAACACCGGGTTGGATAAAGACAGAATTGTGCATTAAACGATCCTTCATTTATTCAGTGTCTCAATCACCATCACGTGTGTGTGTGTGTGTGTGTGTGTGTGTGTGTGTGTGTGTGTGTGTGTGTGTGTGTGTGTGTGTGTGTGTGTGTGTGTGTGTGTGTGTGTGTGTGTGTGTGTGTGTGTGTTCAGAGCCAGGCCCTGAAGAAGACTCAGCCTCGTTCACTCCATGGAGAAGCCATCTGAACACAGGTCTGTATTTCTGGATTTAGTGAGGTAATACCGAGAGCCGGCAGCTCTTAGAGACGAGCTGCTGTTGGTATCAGGAAACGAACAAAGAGCCTAAATATAAACAGTTTTCAGCCTCTCTAAAGTTTGCTGCCTGAACATGTTGCTTTTCAAACCAGACGTCTCGGTCAGGTTCAGGGGAAGCCTCTGCTTCGGGCTGAATAATGTGATTGGTTATCAGGTATTCAGGTATCAGGAAAGGGCTCGGTGTTCTGGTTTCACCCGGGAGAAAACACTTCCTGCTGACAACGGATATTTATTTGAACACAGAAAAACAAATGAATGCAAAGTGACAAAATGCAAAACAACTTAAGAGTCTTAGTGACACGTCCGGTTCCCCCGGGACACGTCCCTTCCTGAACAGCAAATACACGTGAATATCGCGAGTGCCTTCATTTACCAACGTTTACAACACTTACATCTCTCTACAGTATGGATCATATTTATAATAATCAGAATACATTATTATTTCATAAGCAGTATTTCTCCACTGTGAAGTATTTCATCTGGCATCACTTTATTGCACGTGGTCGCTCTCTGTCATTGTTTAATGAAGCAGTATTTATTGTTGATTATTCCTAATAAATGGACTTGCACATTGTGTGTCTTACACTGTTTATTCTACTACTGTTTTACTTGTATTTATTTATTCATTATTTAAATGTTTTATTTATTTGAATTTATATTCTTTATTCCCTTTCTTCTTGCACTATTCATCAATAAAATCTGATCACATAGAACATGGATTAAGATGTTTAGTGATAGCAGGCTGAATCTTTTCCTATACAACACGTCTGTCCCTTACAGGTGAGCAAACCGCCCCACCTCCAGACCACATCGGCATCAGCAACGGAGGAAGAGGAGGAGGAGATGCAGACATGGAAAACACAAACTCAGTTTATGCACGAGTCAGCAAGAAGGTGAGGCCAACCCCTGAGGAGGAGCAGAAGGAGGAATCGGAAGGGGAGCAGGAAGTGGAACAGGAAGCGCCTTTACCTCCGCTGCCCGACAGGAAGTCAGAGCTGGAGGACTGAAGGACTAAAAATTCAAGACTAAACATAACGGATATAATCTGCAGGACGAGGATCAAACACATCCACAGAGTTCACAAAACAGAGTATAAAAAACGGAATTATCCAAATAAAAAATATCCATGCTCCCAAAACCCTGGAGACTA
>NC_086352.1:4838309-4841500 GCF_036324505.1 Eleginops maclovinus | reverse complement strand
CCCATCTCACGCTCCATTGTTCCCTCACTGGAGAACAAGACCCCGAGATACTTGAACTCCTTCACTTGGGGTAAGGCTTCATTCCCTACCTGGAGTGGACAGTCCATCGGTTTTCTGCTGAGAACCATGGCCTCAGATTTGGAGGTGCTGATCCTCATCCCAGCTGCTTCACACTCGTGAACCGATCCAGTGAGTGCTGAAGGTCACAGACCGATGAAGCCACTAGGACCACATCATCTGCAAACAGCAGTGGTGCAATCCTTAGCCCACCAAACTATAGACCCCCTCCCCCACAACTACACCTCGAAATCCTGTCCATGAATATCACAAACAGGATTGGTGACAAAACGCAGCCCTGGCGGAGGCCAACCCTCACCTTAAATCGGTCCGACGTGCTACCGAGGACCCGGACACAGCTCTCGCTTTGGGAGTACAGAGATTGGATGGCCCTGAGTAGAGATCCCCTCACCCCATACTCCCGCAGCACCTCCCACAGTATCTCCCTGGGAACCCGGTCATACGCCTTTTCCAAATCCACAAAGCACATGTAGACGGATGAGCGTACTCCCAGGCCCCCTCCAGGATCCTTGCGAGAGTGAAAAGCTGGTCCGTCGTTCCAGTACCAGGACGAAATCCACATTGTTCCTCTTCAATCTGAGGTTCGACAATCGGCCGGACCCTCCTTTCCAGCACCTTAGAGTAAACTTTCCCGGGGAGGCTGAGTAATGTGATGCCTCTGTAATTGGCACACACCCTCTGACCCCCCTTTTTAAAAAGAGGAACCACCACCCCGGTCTGCCACTCCTCCGGTACTGTTACCGCCTTCCACGCAATGTTGACGAGACGTGTCAACCATGACAGTCCCTCAACACCCAGAGCCTTCAGCATTTCTGGGCGGATCTCATCCACCCCCGGGGCTTTGCCACTGTGGAGCTGTTTAACTACCTCAGTGACTTCCCCCCGTGAGATTGGAGTTGATCCCCCTTCATACTCCAGCTCCGCCTCTAACATAGAGGGCGGAGTTGTCGGATTCAGGAGTTCCTCAAAGTGTTCCTTCCACCGCCCTAACACACTATCAGTTGAGGTCAACAGCGCCCCATCCTTACTGTACACAGCCTGGATGGTTCCCTGCTTCCCCCTCCTGAGGTGTCGGACGGTTTTCCAAGAACAACTTGGGTGCCGACCGAAAGTCCTTCTCCGAACTTCTCCCACACCCGCTGCTTTGCCTCGGCCACGGCTGAGGCTGCTGCCCTTCGGGCTCGTCGATACCTTGCAACTGCGTCAGGAGTACCCAGGGATAACATATCCCGGAAGGCCTCCTTCTTCAGTCGAATGGCTTCCCTGACCACCGGTGTCCCCCAGGAGGTTCGAGGGTTACCGCCCCTTGAGGCACCTAAGACCTTGAGACCACAGCTCCCCGCCGCAGCTCCGGCAATGGAGGCTTTGAACACTGCCCACTCTGGTTCAATGTCCCCAGCCTCCACAGGGATGCCTGAAAAGCTCCGCCGGAGGTGTGAATTGAAGGCCTCCTGGACATGGGACTCCTCCAGACGTTCCCAGTTCACCCGCACTACACGTTTGGGCTTACCAGGTCTGTCCAGAGTCTTCCCCTGCCACTCGACCCAACTCACCACCAGATGGTGATCAGTTGACAACTCCGCCCCTCTCTTCACCCGAGTGTCCAAAACATGTGGCCTCAGATCCGATGATACGATAACAAAATCGATCATGGACCTTCTGCTTAGAGTGCTCTGGTACCACGTACACTTATGAGCATCCTTATGTTCGAACATGGTGTTTGTTATGGCCAATCCATGACTAGCACAGAAGTCCAGTGACAAACCACCGCTCCTTTTCAGATCAGGGGGGCCGTTCCTCCCAATCACGCCCCTCCAAGTGTCTCCATCATTGCCCACGTGTGCGTTGAAGTCTCCCAGCAAGACTAAGGAGTCCCCTTCAGGAGCCCCATACAGGACATCTTTCAGGGTCTCCAAGAAGGCCGAATACTCTGAACTGCTGTTTGGTGCATAAGCACACACAACAGTCAGAGTTTCCCCCCCATGACCCGCAGGTATAGGGAGGCGACCCTCTTGCCACTGGGGTAAACTCCAACAAAGAGGCACTCAACCGGGGGCTTGTGAGTATCCCCACACCCGCTCGGCGCCTCACACCTTGGGCAACTCCGGAGAAGAATAGAGTCCAACCCTTATCCAGAAGTAAGGTTCCAGAGCCGACCCTGTGTGTAGAGGTGAGCCCCACCAGATCCAACTGGTAACGCTCCACCTCCCGCACAAGCTCCGGCTCCTTCCCCCCCAGAGAGGTGACGTTCCACGTCCCCAAAGTCAGCTTCTGTCGCCTGAGTCTGGTCCGTCGAGACCCTCTGCTTTCACTGCCACCCTTCTGGCAGCGCACCCGACCCCATCGTTGTTTCCCGTAGGTGGTGGGCCCGCGGGACGGAGAAGCGGAGGTGTTGCCCACGTTGCTTTTTCGGGCTGTGCCCGGCCGGGCTCCATAGCAAGCCCGGCCACTAGACGCTCGCTGACGAGTCCTCCTTCTGGGCCTGGCTCCAGAAGGGGACCCCGGGCTTCCTCCGTGCCGGGTATCCTCGCTGTCATGTTTGTTTGTCATGAGGTCTTTTTGAACCAATCTTAGTCTGGCCCCTTACCTGAGACCAATTTGCCATGAGAGACCCTAGCAGGAACACAAGGTTCCAGACAACACAGCCCCCAGGTTCATCGGGGCACACAAACCTCTCCACCACGATAAGGTGCTGGTTCTCGGAAAAGGGGAAACGGTCTGTCTGTGTATTTTATTTTGAAGTGTCACAGTCTGTCTGAGTCTGCTTCCTGTCTCTGTGTTTTCCCTCCATCACTGATTCTGCTCACCTGGTGGGAACTCTAATCCTTTGAGGAAGAAAGTTCTGGTCTGTTGTGGACCCGGTGAACCTTGAAGGTCCTTAGTCTGTCTGCTCTTCCAGCCTGCTCTGATCCACCCTGACAGAAACAGTCATTAAAAGCCCAAAATAAAGAATCTAAAATAAAGTAAAGAGAAACCGGAAAGTCTAACGCAACCTTTTGCATTGTTTAGTTTTGATGACAGCATTAACACTTTGATATTGTGTCTTTGTAATTTCAACTCGCTTTTTTTCCCCTCAAACCTGTTGTTGTTCAGGGTTGGGTTGTTGACACTAG
>NC_086352.1:4823309-4835809 GCF_036324505.1 Eleginops maclovinus | reverse complement strand
GTTTTTTTGTGCGGTTATAAACATACGAATTGAGGCTCTCTGTAAACACAAATCAATTAGTATGTAATACACAAGCGGACGGGAGGAGGGTCCTGAAATCCTGCAGACATTGACTGATTTTATCTCCATGGTTACCGTCTTTGCTGACCCGTCACCAGGTCTTCTTCCTGTGGAGACGGAGCTTTATTTTGAAAGAGCTTTCTGTTACCCAAAAAGGCCCCTGTTAGCATCCGAGCTTCTGGAAAGCATGTTCTCTTCTGTGTGTGTTTTAAACCCTGCTGGGTGTCTGCAGGCTCCTCCGTGCAGTACAGGTGCACCCACATGTTGTGTTGTTGTGTTGTTGCATGCATTTAATAATCAAATAACCACACAATCAATCAGATACACAGAACAAGAGGTGTGTGTACGGGGAGGCCGGGGTGGATGCAACCTGGGAAACACGTTAGTGTCCCGGGAGGCTCCAGCATGTGTTGGTCCTGTCGCTTCTGTACTGAAGTCCTGTGAACTATAGTACAGAACTGTGTTCACGGTTTCGGCTTCTGAAAAGAGACGCTTTGCTTCTGTGAAATATATAATACTAGTTTTGTTTTTTAGTGCCATCAGTAGGCCTACTTTAACTGTTCAAACTTCAGGTACATTTTGTCATCATTACCCCCCCCCCCCCCGGTCGTTGTTGTTGTAGTAAAGAAATGTTATTTCTGTCACAGTCTCGTTGCACCCTGTCCTCCTCTCATTTTGGCGGGGTGTGTGAGTCACGGTCACAGAGAGGAACCTCGTGGTCAGATGATGATGTTCGACTCGTCATGTCTGGCAGCCTGACATCAGCCCAAACCCTGAGGGGAGTCTCATGGACCAGATCTATTTTAAACCTGGAGATCAAACACCACGGCTGGAGAGAAGCAGCGAAAAATGAATGAATCCTCATTGGTTTCTCTGAGAAACATTGCAGATTTTATCCTATTTTTCTAGATTTACGAGCCAATCACGGGAGAGCATCAATAAAAACAAACTTGAAGGCATTTTTAGAGGATATTTTCAGAATAAAAGCATCAGCTATCACAAGGCCTGGAATGACTCAGCGTGTTTTACTTCCCTTCTCTCTATTTAACTTTGTGTGGCATTCATTTTTATATATATATTTTCTTGGCCTATGAGATGATTGCAGGAGAGTTTAACAAAATAGCCATTATGGCATTTTTTAAATCAGAGTAAAAGAAAAACTCATTATTAATTAAAGACCTCATGACACCTAGAGACTACCTTTTTTTATTTAGTCTAAAATAACTTTTATTTTCGATTTGAAATACATAATTGTGATAAATATGATGGAGATGTCGAGATGGATGGGGGCGTGGGATGTAAATGATCTGGCTGATGGGGGGGAACTGGATGGATGATAAATGGGAATGGATGGAATGATGAATGATGGAATGGGATATGATAGCGGCGAGATGATTGGATGAAAGGGGGGGATGATGGGATCGGGATGTGCGGGATAACTATGATGGGAAGAATGGTGGGAAATGGATGGGGTTTGATGAATGATATGTAAGAAGGGCAGGGGATGGGTAATATGAAGTTGTATGGATTAAGGGATGATGGGATGGATATTGCGGTATGGATAGTGGATGTGATGGATATTAACGGGATGATGATGTGAAGGATTAGATGGATGTGGGATGGATAAATATGGGATGATGGGGGGGGATCATGAAGGGCAGTCATCATGTGCAAAAAGTTCATCAACATGTCAGCATCACATTGCATGTGCAAGTCAGTTAATTACTTTCTCATCAGTTCATTATCAGTTATCATATCATCATCCCACCGCCATGCATGGGCAAAGCAAATCATCATCATACATTTATATTGAGTCAGCCCTTAACTCTTGTTAATATTCGAAAATGACCGCAGCCCCTGCAATCCACAAGGCCCCCCCCCCCAGGTTCTTGACAACGTTCCAACATAAAGATGACGTATGCTCCGGAACGCTTTTAGACCTGATTGCACCTGCTGCCACCCTTGACCTTGATCATTTCTAGTCACAGTAAGTCGTACTCGCAGTTTAAGCATCTTTAAAGTTTTGTTCTTAATATTTTTGTTGAGAACATGCCTGAGCGTGTGTTGCAGCGTATTGTTCAAACACCAGGGAGAACGGTTTTACCCTTCATCGGTTTCCGAAAGACCCTGCTTTGTGTGAACTCTGGACCGCAACAAGTTTGTAGGACAAGAGCAGGTCCGAAAGGAACAGTATGGAAGCCAAGCTCGTCGTCTGTACTTTGCTCAGCGCATTTGAAGAGAGTGCTACGACTCGATCCCCGCTCTGAAGAGGCAGCTTGGTATTGATGTTCGTCTGAAGAAGGTTTTTGCTGCCCAATTCGGTTCCGCGTAAATTTCATCGAGGGACAAGCTCGAGGTTAGCCCCGGGGGCGAACGGTCGACGGTCAAGTAGCCGAGGAGCTCTGCGAAACTCCTGGAGAAAAGGCAGAGATTTGGGTAGGTACGTACCCTATATTATGTCATATGACGAATATTGTTTATATAAGTGGAAGGAAATGAAATGCATAAAGGAATGAGTGTTTGGCACTGTGTAAAAGCCTCTTGTCGGTTTGTTCTTCCATATTTGGGAAGTTGGGCGTCTAGGCTCAGAACACTTCACTCAGCTGGCTACTAGTGCTAATGATTTAGCAATTCCGCGGTCTAAGAGTTCACTCTCAGAGTGTTAGCAAAAAGAACAAGTCCCAAGTAGTTTGAATGTTAGTTTGCGGTAGCGTTTTCCCCCTCCAACTCACGCCTATTAAAACTTGTGGAATTATTTATTTTATTTGATCAGTACTACGGCGAGGGAATATGGGCGCAGTCTTAGTATGTTGCCTAAGCAGGAAAGCGCTGACTTCTATCCTGAACGGGGAATCTCTCATCTACTGATAAAGTTTTCGAAAGCGTTCAGGTCAGACTAAGTTAACAGGACTCAAGTTTTGATTTGTACTAACTACAGTATAACACACAGCATTACGTCAGGGAGCGTACTTCAATTACCAGTGCCCCCCTCTCAGACTCTTCACCCTGCAGCGTCATGGCTCCGAGAGTGTAAGAAGTAAAAGTAGTCATTTGTAGTGTGTACTTTAGCGTAACCGGTAGTGCACATATAACATAACTGCCGTACAAAACCTATTACTTGTTACCCCATTGTACCCTAACTAGAATAATGGACTGTCATTACTGCGAAAAACTACTAAATAACCCGGAACAGACCCACCACAAACTCAATTCAATACCCAGTGCAGAATCATCTGATTTGTAAGACAAATACACAGTCTACTTATTTACTTAAAGTTACCTGTGTTTGGAAGTAAACTTCTATATTTTAGTTTTTTTTTTAACATTACACAATCACCACCGCGCATATGTATACACACATTTATTTATTTACTTACTTATTTATTCAGGTGAATTCAACAGAAGATCAGCACAGTGACTTTTCCGTTCAAGTGTGTCTGAGGCCACCAACAAGGACGGTGGCTATGCAGTTCAAAGGAAGGGGACGGACTAAAGGTATTTTATCATTTATGTACGTATTTTAGCCAAACAGATGTCCGGGGAAACGGGTCTTTTCAGCATTGCATCTTGTGTAGATAGATACATCACTAATGACAATCCTTTTCTATGTCAAACATCTATTTTCACATCTACACAAGAATGTTGGAAAAACTATCTGTCTTAGGAAAAGACTATTTTACAATCTACAAATTTACTAGTGCGAGCAAGCTTCACAAAAAGTTGTGTGTATTGAATGAAGATTTCCTTCAAGCTGACACTGATTTCTATATACTAAACATTGTTTTTTCCCCAGGTGTGCAGGCTACTACATCAATGGTCACTGTTGGGACTCAGACTGAGGATGACTGCTTTTGCTTTCACAACACCGACAACTCAACCTCTTGTGGCTCTGACTCAGATGACAACATGTCGACAGATGATCCCGACTACAAGCTGCCGTCCTCTGATGATTCAGCTGAAGAGAGTCCTGAACACAATACTCCACCAGTGCCGCCACCTGAGGCGCCAGCAGGTAGCGTTTTTCTTGTGTTCTGGGAATGCCTGGTGACGCTGTTGTCACATGGTGCAGCTGTGGACTTTGTGGGAGCAGGTCACTGTCCTGGCAGTGTAAAGAAGTAGGAACACAGTTGCAGGTCACCATCCAGTGCGGGGGATGTGGGAACCAAGGACTATGGAACAGTCAACCTTTCTTCGGCAGAACAGCAGCTGGGAATGTGTTGTTGTCCCGCTGCCATTCTCTTCAGTGGGGCCACTGTCACCAAGGTGCTGCGTGTCCTATCCAGATTGGGCGTTGCTGTGATGTCGGAAAGATCGTTCTTCAGACATCAGGACCAGGTGCTTTTCAAAGCTGTGAAGCGAGTTTGGGGCGAGCAGCAGTTTGCCATGCTCTGTCTGCTACAGGCAGAAGGGGAACCCATCGTGTGTGGTGGTGACGGGCGTGCCGACACCCCAGGGCATTGCGCTAAGTACGGCACCTACTCAACAATGGAGCTCCGGAAAACAGCTGTTATTGACGTACAACTTGTACAGGTACATTTCAGATGTATTATGCCTCTATGTGAGTCCTGCCCAGTATAGAAAACACACTCTTCTGTCGTAGTAAGGACAATTTTATACTAGTCAATGTTATGCTCATCAAAATCTCCTGCTTTTTATGTTTTAGAGCAATGAGGTTTGGAGGGTCCTACCACATGGAGAAAGTGGGACTGCAGCGATCCCTTGAGAAAGTCCAGGGCTTTGTGGATGTCGGAACTCTCGTGACAGACAGACACATAGGCATCAACATGATGATTAGAGAGGACCATCCAGACATCACGCACCAGTTTGACATATGGCATGTAGCCAAGAGTAAGTGCAACATGTTTAAACCTGTTTTAATGTAATTTTTAAGAGAGACTTGAAGCACTACCTTGACATTCCTTTTTGAAAGATATGATTTTTTGGGTTTGGACAAATTTTATGTGTGAAATCCTTGTGTGTGTGGAGGACAGGGCCTATTTCAGGCTATTACAGGCTGTTCATGTATCTAAAAAGGGTTTTAGTTATGCCCTTGGAGTCAAGACCTTCAAGCAGTACATTAGATTTCTATTTATTTATTCATCTACACATGTTTACTCAGGTGTCAAGAAGAAGCTGCAGAGCCTTGGACAAACTAGAGGTTTGCCAGGACCTCAAACCCTGGGTGGGAAGTATTATAAACCATCTGTACTGGTCCGTGGTCTCGACGCCTCCTGGCAGTGGACAACTTGTGGTGGACAAATGGACATCAGTCATCGATCACATCCACAACAGGCACACCGGGTCGAGGGACTGTTCTCTTCTTGTGCGCACGGAGTCCTGGAAGGCAGGGAACAGCGTAAACCGTGGCTGAGTTGTCGTTAGTATACTCCTAATGTTTATTTTACAGAGATTGTGATCACAGTATCATGTTGCATCATGTTGCATAATTTACATGTATTTTGTACAATGTTCTTCAGATACGAAGGTGTCTATTGAAGTGGAGAAGATCATCCGAACAAGAGGCTGTGTGCAGATATACAACGCCTGTCCCCGTCACACCAGACATCCTACCTCGAAGCATTCCATAGCGTGATTACCCACTTTGCGCCAAAGATGTGCCACTTTTCATACAAAGGGATGGAGAGCAGGTAATCAAAGAAATATTCCGTGAAACATTCTTTTAGGACATTATTACATTCTATTACATTACACTTGCCAGACGCTTTTATCCAGAGCGACTTACATCGAGGACAAAATCACAGCTTGCAACATTTGCAGTGCACAGGAAATGTACATGTCCTGAAGTGGTTTTGTAGGCAAGGGTCAGGGCCTTGTGCCTGGTTTGGGCAGCCACTGTTAGGCAGTGCAACCTGATAAATAGAGGGGTAACATGGGCTCTTTTGGGTTGACTTGTTTATGTTTCGCTGTTAAGAATGGTCATCTTGTTCCTGATTATTCTGTTTGTGTTCTGTTCTTAGAGGGATCCTGGCTGCTTTGCATTTCAACGAGAATGCCAACAGGGAGCAGCGGAGCAGACACGATGGCGAGATGATGTTCAACCTGCGGTATCCAAAGTATAAGAAGGGCGGCTACATTGTGAGGAAAGTCTTACAGGAGCCATCTTTTGGTAAGCATAATAGAAAGTTGATTGCAGATATGATTTGTATTTTTGAGATGTACATAGTCGTGTGTCATATCTATGGTTGGATTAATTTGAACCTTGTCCCATATTCCTCTGCAACAGGCTATGCTGAAGAGCTGATGCGGATGGTGGAGGCCATGTGTCGAGGTGAGGACTACAACGGTGATGACTTTGACATCCCAGACCCGTCCCCTGTTACAGAGCCACTCAATGCATCATTCGAAAAGCCGGATAAGAGGGCAGCAGTCAATGCACATATGACCCGCTTTAGCATTACAAATAACACTAAATGTACACATGAGAACCGGACTGAATGGAATAAACACAAACTTAATTTCATCTTTGCCGTGAGTGCTTTGATTTACTGTGTTGGGAACCTCCTGCTCCATCCTCACCTTGGTGTTCTGAAAAGTGTCATTACAGGGTGTGTAGTATGTCTGTGTTGCTACAGTTTTCCCCCTTATCCATGTGGGCTTGTATTGCATTGTCCCTGAAGTACAGCACATCTTAGACACCGTATGATCAAAAATATCAGCTACCCTTCCATGGTGAAGGTGTAAATTGATTTGCTAGGCCTATTTGTTGTAAGCTGTTGTAAGTTGTAAAAATGAAGACACATTCATGTGAAGCCAGAGGTATCATGTATTGACATTCATTTTCATGTATTTACAAACTCATGTATTTAAACTAAAAAAACAAAATTAACAAGTTAACAGCATACATGTATCATCACGGGCTGTTGGTGTCCTGGAACCCCCTGTAATCAATGGAGGGAAAAGTTCTCCGGATACACCACACCACACAGGAAGGTATGGGGACCCTGACATGTCTTCCCAGGTACTCGTAGCACCATCGCACAAACTGTCTGTATCCAGTGTACCTCTTCCACCTAAAAGTTGAAAGAAAATCAGAAGAAAAACACAGGTGTTTTAGATGTAGGCCTAGGCCTACTGTAACCTACATGACAGTTCGTTTTACGCATACATTTACGTCATTGGTGATATCAAATCATACAATTCCTACTAGTCCATACAAATGATTTTACAATAGGATTGTATACTCACTCGTTTCCCTCTACATCCCCGTATTCTTGCCGATAGTGGAAATGTGCGGTGCGCAGAACATGCAGATTCAGACAAACTGCTCAAAGCCAGAATGTTCTGTGATGCAGCGGGTGTCTGCTCCCTCCTCCTCTCTCCTCTCGCACACTCTTGACTGTTCGCGGCAGCACACCGACTCCACTACCAGTGGCATTGGCTCACATCTCCACAAGAACACCTAAAATATAACAGATAAAGGCAAGGGGCTTGAAACAATCTTACAATTGTCACAGAACTTTACAAAGTGTCAATGTCATGGGTTGATTCGCGTGAAAAGCCGACGTAGAACTAGCCTAATCGCGGAAGGATGGCCACTGGTCAGGAGCTAGGTTATAGCATAGGCTACTACTGGGTTATAGCATAGGCTACTGTATGAGTATGACGCAGGGCAAACTAATATAGTAGACCTAATTGGTATTTTCATCGCTCTCAAAAAAAATAACATAACTAAATAAAGATTAAGACTATGACAAGCACCGGGAAACAACAATGGCCCTTTGCGATCTGTAGGCTAGTAATGGTGACTATTTGGCTAATTCTGGGAGGTGAGGAGGCAGACTGCACACACACATGCTCGCTGGTGCAAACGCTGGTTGTGGTGGATATTACAAAGTACAATATCTTACGGAGTGTTCATTGTCAGAAAAGTGAACAAGAAGGAAGTTACCATTCCACGTGCTGTAGTCTGCCAAAATCCATAGGCATTCCGACCGTCTGCCACAGCAGCACCACCAACAGCGCCTTCTGCCTCGCCATCCGAACTTTCCGTAGAACCCTGTGGCTCCAACTCATCCAAGTATGGCTCGTATCTATAGGGCATAACGCCCCTCACATTGTCCTCCAGCATTGGGTCGGACTCTGCCACTTCGAAAAATGTGTCAGGATCCGAGGATGAATCGGAGTTGTCAGAATCCATGTTGTTGACAGGTGTCAGGATAGTCGTGAGTGACAGGTGGGATAGTGTCTTGACCAAGGAGCCGTTCCGGAGTGTACGTCATAGGTCATGTGACTGACTAATAGGAAGGTCGGTAGCAGATCGCAAAAATCGCACTTTTAAAAGGCCGTACAAACTCAATTTCTCTATCATAATGATTAAAACCAACTTCAAGTGACTATTTTGTATGTGTACTTTCAATGTGTGTATGTATATTACTTTATTTTCCACGTGTCATGAGGTCTTTAAGAAGCATTTAATTGGTGCAACAGTCATGCTTTTATTTTGAAGTTTCAGAAACATCTGCATTCCATCGCTACATATTTAGATTTCTGACACACACACACACACACACACACACACACACACACACACACACACACACACACACACACACACACACACACACACACACACACACACAGTTTGTATTTCTGGACTCGGTGTCCTCCCTCTGCAGAAAGATAAGAGTTTAGCTCGGCAATAAATCCTCAAACCTCCTCTGCAGGAGTTTGGCCTCCGTTCACCAAAACACACACACACACACACACACACACACACACACACACACACACACACACACACACACACACACACACACACACACACACACACACACACACACACACACACACTGACAGGCTGTTAATGGGCGTCTTCATTTCATTGCTACCACAAACCACAAAATCCAACTGGAAACTGAAGAGGAGCCAAGAAAGGAAACAGGAGAAGAGGAGACGAGGGGAGGGAACAAGGAGAAGAGACAAGGAGACAACGAGTAGAGACAAGAAAAGACTAGGTGATAAGGAGAGGTAACAAGGAAAAGTGAGCATACCAAGGAAGGGAGGAGAGGAGACTAGTGGAAAAGGAAAGGACACTTGGAAAGAAGATAAGATGAGAAGACAAAGAAAGGAGACTATAGGAGGAGAGGAGACAAGTTGAGGAAACAAGAGGAGACAAGGAGAGGAGATAAGGATATGAAGAGAGAAGGAGAAAAGGAAAGTAAAAAAGGAGAGGAGGAGAACTTAAACAAATCATGCCTGAGTTATCGGAGGAACAGCTGCAGTCTGTCAACACTGTGTGTGTGTGTGTGTGTGTGTGTGTGTGTGTGTGTGTGTGTGTGTGTGTGTGTGTGTGTGTGTGTGTGTGTGTGTGTGTGTGTGTGTGAGTCCTGATGTTTGGTCAGCAGTATGTGAGGAATGCTGCTGAGTGACCACACTAACCCCTCTCTCTCTCTCACACACACACACACACACACACACACACACACACACACACACACACACACACACACACACACACACACACACACACACACACACACACACACACACACACACACACACAGCCCTTTATATATCTGACAACACACAGAATATTTACACAGATTTTGGCAGAGAGTAAATCAGGGAGTTGTGATGATAGTCAGTAATGTAAATACTAAAGGCAATAAATACTCGCGAGGACACAAGGACAGAACGTGAGGACAAAGGAAGAGAAACCACTGTTAGGAGACAAGGAGAGGAGACGAGGAGAGGAGACTACAAGGAGAGGAGACGAGAAAGAGAGGAGACATAGTGAGAAGACAAAGAGAGGTAACAAGGGGGGAGACTAGGGGGGTATAAGGGGAGTCAAGCAGAGGCCTGCAGCATTATGGGATGTCTCTGCACGGCGTGTTTGTGAGACTCAGATTTTATAGTTGTTTCTGGCACAAAGTTTCAGACTGTCAGAGAAACCGTGTGAATCCTCTCTGACTGCAGGCTGAAAAATACAAACCTCCAGAACCAGAGTCCTCTTCTCCTCCTCCTCATCCTCCTCCTCCTCTTCCTCTTCAGATGATGACAGCGGCTGAAATACAGAAACTTTCCCAGGTTTCCCTGAAGCTCTTTTTGGGCAGCAGAGCAGAATTATTTCAGGAGTCTTCAGGGAGCAGGAGTATTTTAAACAAGAATTCAAGCTAACAGGAGGAAGGAGCCAAAGCAAACCCAGAGACACTACAGCATGGGAGGAGGAGGAGGAGGAAAATCTTTGTGTTGGTCCCTGAAGGCAGCATCTCCCTGGTCCAATGGGATTCCTCCGTGTAATTTTGATCTCTGTCAAACAAACGTTTAGTTCAGCAGGATAATCTCTACATGCTAACACCGCTTTAAGATTCCTGAAGTAAGAAGCTAATGTTGGGCTATAAAGGAACTACAGCACGGTCACATGACTTCACGTCTCCACCGCTAAGCTAAAGGCGGCTAACGTTGGGCTATAAAGGAACTACAGCACGGTCACATGACTTCACGTCTCCACCGCTAAGCTAAAGGCGGCTAACGTTGGGCTATAAAGGAACTACATCACGGTCACATGACTTCACGTCTCCACCGCTAAGCTAAAGGCGGCTAACGTTGGGCTATAAAGGAACTACAGCACGGTCACATGACTTCACATCTCCACCGCTAAGCTAGAGGCGGCTAATGTCGGGCTATAAAGGAACTACAGCACGGTCACATGACTTCACGTCTCCACCGCTAAGCTAAAGGAGGCTAATGTTGGGCTATAAAGGAACTACAGCACGGTCACATGACTTCACGTCACCACCGCTAAGCTAAAGGAGGCTAATGTTGGGCTACAAAGGAGCTACAGCACGGTCACATGACTTCACGTCACCACCGCTAAGCTAAAGGAGGCTAATGTTGGGCTACAAAGGAGCTACAGCACGGTCACATGACTTCACCTCACCACCGCTAAGCTAAAGGCGGCTAACGTTGGGCTACAAAGGAACTACAGCACGGTCACATGACTTCACGTCACCACCGCTAAGCTAAAGGCGGCTAATGTCGGGCTATAAAGGAACTACAGCACGGTCACATGACTTCACCTCACCACCGCTAAGCTAAAGGCGGCTAACGTTGGGCTACAAAGGAGCTACAGCACGGTCACATGACTTCACGTCACCACCGCTAAGCTAAAGGAGGCTAATGTTGGGCTACAAAGGAGCTACAGCACGGTCACATGACTTCACCTCACCACCGCTAAGCTAAAGGCGGCTAACGTTGGGCTACAAAGGAACTACAGCACGGTCACATGACTTCACGTCACCACCGCTAAGCTAAAGGAGGCTAATGTTGGGCTACAAAGGAACTACAGCACGGTCACATGACTTCACGTCACCACCGCTAAGCTAAAGGAGGCTAATGTTGGGCTATAAAGGAACTACAGCACGGTCACATGACTTCAGGACACCACCGCTAAGCTAAAGGCGAGCTGAAGGACTCGTTCCTGCGCCACTTTATTAACTCTAACACAAAGTGACCTTACTTCGGTTATAAATGTGAACAGTTTAAAGTAGAAACACATCACTTCCTGTCACACTAACCTTGCAGCACAGTCATGAGGCTGTGTGTGTGTATGTGTGTGTGTGTGTGTGTGTGTGTGGGTGTGTGTGTGTGTGTGTGTGTGTGTGTGTGTGTGTGTGTGTGTGTGTGTGTGTGTGTTGATAAAGGTCAGACAGTCCGTCAGTGTTTCCATTACTTCTTCTTCTATCTCAACAGCAGTAATAACCCATTTGAACCCTGAGGATGTGTCTGTAAATAAAGACCGGACATCCCTCAGTTTCCTGTCTGACCGGCGGCTCGTTAACCTGAGACTCACCTGCTTAGGTCAGAGGTCAAAGGTTTGAATGGTTAACCTCTATTTGACCTCGTTTCACTCGGTTGTTTTCTTACGGACCGACAGCGCTCACCTTAAATCTATTTTTAATTTAATAAAGGACCCTATTACCTGCACTTACCTGAGCTGCTGGTAACTTTAAAGTGAGGTTTTGACTGCAGTACTTGGAGTGTTAGTACTTTAACTGCAGTACAGGTTGCACCGTGAGAACTACACCAACAGACAAGATACATACATAGCCCAAACCTTAGCATAGTGTGCTACAAATACAAATATATTAAAGAAAATAAGACATGGCGCTCACGTTAACAATACCTCGTTGGCCGCTTGTCATGAAAGGAGATTCTGATCTTAAAATGTCTTCTTCTGATACCTTACAACAATACTGCAGTTGAGCTTCACAGTACGTCAACAAAACACGCAGTACCAACACATAACCAACAAACATTGGTTCCGAGGCACCAAGCCACAGAAACTCACAGTCACAATGCATTGGTAAACATATAACACAAACTGCCTTTTAAACCAGGCTATATTGAACTACTTTGATATTCCGTAAAGTAATATTCATACATAAATAATACAATATATTTATTTAACTTAATTATGA
>NC_086352.1:4765809-4818309 GCF_036324505.1 Eleginops maclovinus | reverse complement strand
TTTTCTTCTCGTTATAATGATTTAATTTCATCTCGTTCAAAACATCAGTTAATCAGATCTGCTTTAACTCGGGTGACACTTTATGAGACAATAAATAAAACCCACAAAGAATCAGAGGGACGTAAATCAGATCAGAGCTTCAGTGGAAGTCGTTCGTCACCGACAGCATGAAAACATGTTGCTGATCGTTATTAGGAACCGGGCTGTGTTTCATTACCGATAAACCATGTGCTCATAAACAACGCTGTTCTCAAACTATTTTTCCCACCACCCAATAGGAATAAAGCCCACACCCCCCGAGAGCCATTCATTCACATGTGGTTTGAGGAGGACAATTTGCACATATTAACACAACTTTATAAATTATAAAGCTAACGTTAAGCTAACGTTAAGCTAACGTTAAGCTAGCGTGGCGTCCAACATCTCAGCTGAAACGCCTCGACTGGACTCCTTTGTTTACTCCCGGAACACAGTGACATCACTTTGGAACACTAGCGCTCCGACACATTGCACATCATAGGCTAAGGGGCGTGACATCTCGAAGGTTGTCGACTAATCACAACACAGCCAACCAGGTAACCAGTCAGAGCAGACTGGGCTGTGGTTTCAGACGGTGAAAAGAGGAGCTGCAGCTCAGGCAGTCTGAGAAACACAAAGAGCTTTCTGAACATTAGAAGAATGCGTGTGCTTTGAAATGCATTGTGGCAAGTAACATTTCATTTTTTGCTTTAATTCAAACTTTTAATGCATGTATGTTATTTTTTCCATGTTCGTGTTGCATTCAGGTGCTTGTTAATATGGAATCTTCCTTTTTTTTAACACAAGAAGTAGCTCTGCAAAAACTGACAGATGTTTTAGAAAAGTCCCATTCCACATTTACATAAATTAAACATGTCTTTCATGTCTCCAACCCTAACACGAATGAACTGAAAGAACTATTGGACAATTTCTTTAGAAAATGCAACATGTGTGTGTGTGTGTGTGTGTGTGTGTGTGTGTGTGTGTGTGTGTGTGTGTGTGTGTGTGTGTGTGTGTGTGTGTGTGTGTGTGTGTGTGTGTGTGTGTGTTCATGTAATGTAAACAGGACTGTGGAAACAAAGAAGTACTGCACCTTTAAGAGAAATCTGCTGTCATCAGCTGATGAGTCATCTTATCGCTTATCTTAAACATTGACAGATGTGACCTCTGACCTGAGAGTCACTGTAACAGAAATACTGAAAAACATTTTAAAATATATTCGTATTTTCTATCCTGGACTCTAATGGTGCGTTCACACCGGACGCGATGCGGCTCTTATCGCTCGAGGTGCGCCGCGGCTGTCAGTTGTGTACCCGCGTCATTCAAATACTATGGTAGATAGCAACTACATCAAAATGAACGTATCTTACCGTGATTTCATTCTACGACACGTTTCATAATAATGCCGCACTAACAACACACTGATACCGGTTTGTAAAAAGCATGAACTAACGCTTTACGTCTCATCAGCAGACGGCCGACGGAAACCCTTTGAAATGTGTGTTTTCTGAGTGCAGATCGGATCGGTCAGGCTGAGCTCACGTTGTAGCTGCTCCGTCCTCTCTCACAACCAGGGGCAGTTTTAGGAAATTTGAGGCCCTGGGCAAAGGACAATTTGGAGGCCCCCCCCAGACCCACACACACAACATTTCTTTGTAATACTGAGGCATATTTAGCGACACACAATATTTATTTTGAATAGATGAAATTGACTTAACTGCTTCAGCTCGCTCTCTGTCTGTTAACCTGTCTGGCCATAATGCAGGGTCTTCGCTGATACTCACGTTTAGGTTGACGTTAGCGTTACTGCTTTCGGTTTCACCCACCAACGATAGCGATTCTGCCGCTGGAGTGGTGACCGTGGCATCACCAGCAAGTGCGTCAGTGTTGTCAATTCCGGCAATGTCAGTGACTTGGTCCCGAACGACTGTTTCGCATGGTTCATCATCGTTGGTAGAGGTGGTTGGTGGTGCATCTGTGCCACTGCTGCTGCTAGCATTAGCTGAACTCAGCTCACCAGATGTTGTGCTAACACTATCCCAAATCAGTTCTTCTTCTGTGGAAGAATTCTTCGAGTGGAAGAAGTTTGTTAGCTTAGGCAATTTCTCCACAAACTGTTCCCCCTCCCTTTTTCTCTTCCTTTTTTCACTACCACTTAGAAACCGTTTCATTCTGGCAATCACTCATACCAATGCCGCGTTCCATTTACATCGGAGGTCGGCACTGGGAGTGACGTCACATCCGACTATGCTCCACATACCACCACCTCCACCACCATGAACATTCGGACGAGTTGCTATGGTGACAGAAAACAGAGCTGCAGTCCTTTGATTTGGATGAATTTAGGATCAATCATGAAACCAAATAATTGTGTTGTCATTTTTATTATAGATTATTGGTTGTTTGCAATGACAATAATATACATGCAGCATTTATAATATTATTATATACATAATTAGAAAAGCGGAAAACGAAACACGAATAACGCGACCACGAGGCCCCCTGGTGGCTGAGGCCCCAGGCAATTGCCCGTCCTTGTCCAATGAATAGCGACGCCCCTGCTCACAACAACATCATGCAGACACAAATAAAGCAGCGACTGTATTCACCACGCCACAGACAGTCTGTGCTTTGTACATGTATCACTTTTCTCCAGTTTCTGAACAGGCATGAGGAGCTGGGGCTCTGCGTGCTAACGGCTGATGTTTTGGTTTTCTGATTCCACGTCAGTGGTGGCAGGCAGAGATCCTTACCGCTGATTGGTTAACGCGATAACACGCGTGATTGACGCGGCCCCCTTCAGTCGCCTCATTTGTGCCGCCCGAGCATATTCGTGCCTCTCCGCGTCTTTACATTGACTTCACATGTAATCGCGACGTGCCCAAGAATCGCATCTTGTCCGAGGGGAACGCAACATAAGAAGCATTCAGATACTTGTCTGTAGTAAAAGTACCAATACCACAGAGTAGAAATACTATGTTTGTATTTATTCAAAAGTGAGTTGTTGTTGTTGTTGTTGTTGTTGTTGTTGATTTATAAACTTTAATTATGTTTATTTTGATTATTAATTGTATCTTTTGTTTTGTATATTTTTTTAGCTTTCTAAGTTTGTGTTTGTTACTGAGTTTATAAAGATTAAGAATTCAATAAATATTTTGTAAAAAAACAAACATCGGGACACATGCTGTGGGTGTGTGTGTGGGTGTGTGTGTGTGTGTGTGTGTGTGTGTGTGTGTGTGTGTGAGGAAGTGGAGGAGCTCCTCTTCGTCAGCCCTTTTCACTTCTCCTTTCTCTGCAGGAGGAGCAGGGAGTGACTCATCTTCCTCCTCCTCTTCCTCCCTGCTTCATATTGTAGTCAGTTTGTTGTTTTGCACAGCTTAAAAAACAACAAAGTCAAACACAACACAACACAACACAAACACAAACACAACACAAACACAAACACAACACAAACACAAACACAACACAAACACAAACACAAACACAAACACAACACAAACACAACACAAACACAAACACAACACAAACACAACACAACACAAACACAACACAACACAAACACAAACACAAACACAACACAAACACAAACACAACACAAACACAAACACAACACAAACACAAACACAACACAAACACAACACAAACACAACACAAACACAAACACAACACAAACACAAACACAACACAAACACAACACATAGGGCCTGTACTACGAACGGAGTTCAACCTACTTAGAACTAACTCAGGGTTTCCGCGGTAACCCGGGGTTGACTAAACCTGGACATCTTGATTGGTCTTAAACGGTACTACGACGCTGATTATGAAGTTGATCAGCTGAACCTGTGTTCACTCAACCAGAGTTACTGCGCGTTCACATAAAAGGGGTGGTACCAGCGCAAAAAAACACTCTCGATCATGGCGCGCTCTCCCTATTTCACAGAAGAGGAATGCGAGATCATAATGAGGAGTTATGAAGAGTATAAACCGACCCTGGCTGCTAAATCCAACACCGCGGCAGCAAACAAGGCGCGACTGGGGTGTTGGCAGCAAATTACAGACCGCGTAAATTCGTAAGTAGGCCTATTTCTTTACTTCTATATGTCCGTTAAAATAATCCCAACCTGAATACAGTATGTCAGGACGATGTACAATAACAGTCGGAACGTTACTGTATCGTATGTGCAACCACAAATGAAGCAGGACAACTGAATGTTTAGTCCCCTTCACTAATTCTGTGTATGTCCCTTAAATACTTCCAGAGGTACCAGCAGCGCCAAACGGACCTGGCAGCAGGTGAAGATGAAGTAGAAAAACATCATTCAGAATGGTAAGTAAGAATGTGTGTGTGTGTGTGTGTGTGTGTGTGTGTGTGTGTGTGTGTGTGTGTGTGTGTGTGTGTGTGTGTGTGTGTGTGTGTGTGTGTCTTGTCAGAGAGAGCTAAATGTGTCTGTCTTTAACAGCCAACAAGAAGAAGGTAGAAATAAGGCGCACAGGAGGAGGGAGGGCACCAGACTCCTTTACTCTTGCTGAAGAGTTGGCCCTAGCCAACAACAGTGGCAGGGTGATGATGGATGGGGTGGCAGGGGTACAGTCTAACCCTGGGGCAGCTGAAATGTCCACCCTCTATGTGCAAGGTAATGTATGGCATTCATCGTTCTTCATGTTAGAGTATTTTGGCTTTCTTCCCCTGAAATCATCAGTAACATGTGTCTTCTGTTGCATGCAGTCGAGGGTGGAAACATCACAACCCTGCAGCCACCAGGATGCATTCATCCTCTGACACAGGTAATTCAAATGGATAACATCCATGACATGTAAATTAGGCTATGTCACCCCTAAAGTATGGGTGCAGCGTAAAATTCTGAATCTTTTCAGGATGATGATGATGATGATGATGATGACGAGACCCTCACAGCCCCCTCCGACACACACATGCAGGTTTAAAACACTTTACTGCTACTATATGCCACATTAATGTCCTAGGAGGGTGAGCATCATTTGTCAGTACTGTCTGAATCAAGTGACCTGTGTCATTAATGCAATGTGTGTGTGTGTGTGTGTGTTAGGAGGACTTGGAGGAGCTTTCCCCTCCTGAAGCCTCCCTCCCAGGGACCTCACAGTCAGACAAAGTACAGTTTCTCCTTCCTTGTTTAATTACTGAATATAATGCATACTAGGCTAATGTGTACAACATGGGGTGGGGGTTGTGTAGGCCACAGTGGACAATGTCCGCAGTTTATACAAGAAAGTGCTGGAGCTAGACCGCACAAGAAGAGGCTGGAGATCAGAAAGCTGGAATTAGAAATTGAAAAGCTGGAACATGAGAAGAAGGTATTGTCTTATCACTCCATTAATATATAGGCTACCCACACCCTATATGTGTGTCATTGATCTGGCTTTTCGTCACCTTTTCTTCTTGCAGGAAAGAGAGTCATCTAATAAATGAATAATATCAGAGATTGGTGTGACATGTCTTTATTTTTGTGCATTTAATTTGTGGTGTGTACAATTCATTGGAAAAACTGGTTGGTAATGGCATCCCTGACAGCACGGCCTGTTGGATGATCCAGGGTGATTGGATCAGTAATATCAGGGGGTGGGGGAGGATCATGAGGGGGCACTCTTTCCTTCCTTATTGTGGCGACATTCTGAAGAACCACACATGCTGCTATGGTTTGGCAGGCCCTGTCTGGCTTGACCCGAAGGACCTTCAGGCAGGCGAATCGGGCCTTCAATATGCCAAATGTCATTTCGATCCTGGCCCTAGTGACACTGTGTGCATGATTAAATGATCTCTGTTGCCTTGTTTGTGGATCAGGAAATGGTGTGATGAGGAACTTCATGCATGCGTAGCCACGGTCCCCCAGCAGGATTCCATCAAATTGCCCTTAGATGAAATGGAGGAAAAATTAAACAACTGTCACACTGATTTCATGTTCACTATTAAAGCATATTACTTCAGGTAAATCGATATAGGACTTTTACCTTGGTGGAATCTGTCAGACAGTGATGATTCTCTGAATATACGGGAGTCATGGACTGACCCTGGCCACCTTGCATCCAGGCTTGTGATCATATAGTGGTGATCGCATGTCATCTAAGAATATGTGCACAGGTAAGGAACATAACAGGTGAGGCATGCTGTTGCGCATGTAAATGACACCACCCCATGCAGAGGACAGGAAATCATTCTACATGACAACAGGAATTCACAGGTTGACATTACCTATTCCAATGAATCGTGGACTGTACAATGTACGCCTACTGTTAATCTGTTAGTCTTGTGTATTACCTGGACATTGATGGTGTGTTTGGACTTTCTATTCACAAAATCCCGCTCATGCTCTCCCAGGGGTGCACTGATAGGAATGTGCGTACAATCAATGGCTCCAATTACTCTTGGGAAACCTAGATATTTTGTTAGTCAAATCAGTTGCCAGTCACAATTATGAAATGTGCAAATTACCTATTTTTAGATTAGTGGCATATTACCAGCGATTGCATAGAACCCTTCTTTTATCTGACGTGCAGGCAAATGGCCAGGGAATACAACAAATGCATCCACCAGTTTAGTGAGAGCAAGTACCACCTTCCGTATCACCCGGCATACAGTGTTCTTACTCAGGTTTTCAGCATCACCGATGGAATACATATATTGTCCGCTGGCGAAATAGCGCAATGAAAGACATAACATTTGCTCGATTGTGAGGGGCCTGACTTCGGCGGGTTACATTAGAGACGTCCGCCTCGAGCAGCTGGCATAGGTAACGAATTCCCTCAGCTGAGAATCTATATCTTTCATGGAGAACATCGTCCGGGTACGCCAGCGGATTCTGGCGGTCTCTAAATACCCTCGCCCTCCGAAGAGAGCCCCTCACAATCTGCGCGCCTATATCGTACGGATCGTCCAGGTATGCTGGCATTGTCTTTAGGGGACATGTCGGTGGAGGAGTGGTGTCTAAATAGGGTGTGTTAATCGGAAACCTAGGGTTAACCAAGAACTAAAACTGGGAAGACCAGTTTTGGGATCCTACGTATATTGCCATGGCAGCATACCTCGGTTTTAACATATCCAACTTTCGTAGTATGGGGTTAACCAGCAACATACGCTGCACGTGACCAAGTTACTCTCGAAGTTACCCCGGTAAGCCAGAAAACCAGCTTCGTAGTACAGGCCCCTACACAACACAAACACAAACACAACACAAACACAAACACAACACAAACACAAACACAAACACAACACAAACACAACACAAACACAAACACAAACACAACACAAACACAACACAAACACAAACACAAACACAAACACAACACAAACACAAACACAACACAAACACAACACAAACACAAACACAAACACAACACAACACAAACACAAACACAAACACAACACAAACACAACACAAACACAACACAACACAACACAAACACAAACACAAACACAACACAAACACAACACAAACACAAACACAACACAAACACAAACACAAACACAACACAAACACAAACACAACACAAACACAACACAAACACAAACACAAACACAACACAACACAAACACAAACACAAACACAAACACAACACAAACACAAACACAAACACAAACACAACACAAACACAACACAAACACAAACACAACACAACACATACACAACACAAACACAAACACAAACACAACACAAACACAACACAAACACAACACAACACAACACAAACACAACACAACACAAACACAAACACAACACAAACACAACACAACACAAACACAACACAAACACAACACAACACAAACACAACACAACACAACACAACACAACACAAACACAACACAACACAAACACAACACAAACACAACACAACAAACACAACACAACACAACACAAACACAACACAAACACAACACAACAAACACAACACAAACACAACACAACACAAACACAACACAACACAAACACAAACACAACACAAACACAACACAAACACAACACAACACAAACACAACACAAACACAAACACAACACAACACAAACACACAAACACAAACACAAACACAACACAAACACAACACAAACACAAACACAACACAAACACAACACAAACACAAACACAACACAAACACAACACAAACACAAACACAACACAAACACAAACACAACACAAACACAAACACAAACACAAACACAACACAAACACAACACAAACACAAACACAACACAAACACAAACACAAACACAACACAACACAAACACAACACAAACACAAACACAACACAACACAACACAAACACAACACAAACACAACACAAACACAAACACAAACACAGCAGAAGATGTACAGAGCAGGAAGAGGTGATGGCGTGTAAACAGATATTCGATGAACACAAAGAGCGTTTCTATGATTGTTAAATATGGAGGTGATTCATTCCTCATGTGGAGGTTCATTCCCTGGGAATACAGAATATCTGGGAACTCGATGATAACCCACTACCCTGTTTACTCTGTTTTGTTGCTTTCACCCTAATCTCATCTTATAATTGTATTCACTTTATAAATAAAAGAACAAAATAAACAAGATGCAAACAAAGTTAGGATAATTAGAACAACATCTAAAATATTCTGTTTCAGAGAATAAGAAATAAAGTGAAGACGATGAAAACATTATCTTAAATATTTAGACCAAGTACAGGTCAATTCAAATATATTAATAATGAAGTCAAAGTTTAAGCAATTCAAATAAAGTTCATGTAGATAAATTGATCCAAAAATAAATACAATTCCCTAGAATTTTAGATAACATTCAAAGAATTAGAATTAAAGTGTTTTAATTGAACTGAATTTCATTTAAAAAAAGAAAGTTGTGGTTTATTTAAACAAACTGACGTCCTGTGAAACAACTTGAGAGTAAGACGTGAGGAAGAAGAAGAAACGGACGCTGATAAACCCAGGATGTGGGAGATACCCAGGTGTGTGTGTGTGTGTGTGTGTGTGTGTGTGTGTGTGTGTGTGTGTGTGTGTGTGTGTGTGTGTGTTCTGTTCTTTCAGTACCAGCCTCTCTTTACCGTCACTCGCACTTCCTGCTCTTCTTCCTCCTTCCTTCCCGTAAGTTTCCCTTTTCTAACCACCCCAACGCACACACACACACACACACACACACACACACACACACACACACACACACACACACACACACATCAAACCACATATGGACTCTCCAGGAACGTTGAGTTGTTGGAAATAATCTCTACATTTTTGCAATAATTTCTTTACGTTCAGAAAACGAGCGTTTTAAAACTTCTCCTCCTCTGAGGAGGACGTGAGGGTAATACTGCCTCCATGTTGGATGTGAAGACCACGTTAAAGGCCGGTGCTCTAGAAATAAGCAATTCTAAAATAGAAAACATCTCAAAATAGAAATGCAAGTAAACCGGAAATGGAGAACAATATATATACAGTTGGCTATGAAGATCAGTATCCAGCAGGAGGTTATAGTACATGGATCTGGAGTCGTTGGGGTGTCGCCTTGAGGAAAGACCTGATGGTGGATTATTTCTGCATCATTTAGACTAATCACTGCTTATTTAATCACAGCAGGATCTGTGTATCTGTCGTTCATGGGTCTCTCCAGAATTGGAGGACATTTTGACATCAAAAGTTTAAAAAGTGAATCCTTTATTTTCTATTTGTCTGAAATGTATTTTCTAAAAACAGTACAGCATCACGAGAGATGATCTGGCCAGCTCAGTCATCGATGGAACACTTTCTATCAGATATTTTATGTGTTGCTTTTCAACAGCGCTCAATGGGGGCTAGACCTTTCAAATCAATAGCAATCAACTTTAAAGAATCATAATCCGGGAACATTTAAAACATGTAGATTATTATACAAAAAAATAGAATTTTTCTAAAAATAATAAATTGTACTACTATTGCGCAACCCTGTGTCTGTCATTTCCTGTTGATTGGTTGAATTACAGGAACAGGGTTGCAAATCAATGCTTATGTTAGCTTTAGGATTTAGGAATTCACGCTAGCTGCAGAATGGAATGCTAGTTTCAAGGCAAGGACCACCTTCGTTATCTACCTGGGTTGAATTGGTCTTACCGTGATAATATCAGGGTGTGAGGGCCACACTTTGTTAGACTGAGACTAACATGCAGGCTGTTGGGTGTCTCCGGTTTATGTTACTACAGTTTGCATCCAACCAGATATTACACATACTGTATAAGGCGCAGGGTTCAGACATGAATGCAGATGCAATAAATAGTAAATAAAGACTTGGTAAGGGTCACCATGGGGGGGTGTGGTGGTGGTTCCTGGGGGTTATAACCCCCCGCAGAGTGCTGCGTGAGCTGTGTGTTTGCTGGGAACACACCGTGAGAGGCCCGCTGAATCTGAATGCTGTTATTGTGTTAGCACGGCCGCTACACCGTTAGCATAGCAGGCGTTTAAAAGTCATTAGCTTGTCGTCTGTCGAACCATGCTTTCATTAAGGTTACATCACGCTTTCCTCGGGGTATTTCCCGCTGTAGTGACGGAGTTGCGACAGACGTTTGTTCTGAGCCGGATTTTCTCAGGGCAACGGGCGGTCGTGTGCAGTTTGAGTTTGAGCAATAAGGTGGAACTTTTCAGTGACAGCAGCGAGCTGTGACCTTTTGACAAGGACGGGCGTATCCCAGCATGCCGAGGGAACACACTGATCTAAGGATCTGAGTCACACTCTGGTTCACATCACACACACTTCCTGATTTACACACTCTGATATTTAGGAATATTTGAACATTTCATCACCTGTTTATTTTTGGTCCTAATTTCTCAGTTTTTTTCCTTTTTGTTTTTGGACTTTTTAAATACTTAATATCAGGGTTTATGTCCAAACTGACTCAGGATCCACAACTCAGGATCCAAGACTCAGGATCTACAACTCAGGATCCAAGACTCAGGATCCAAGACTCAGGATCCACGAAGATCCAGGACTCAGGATCCAAGACTCAGGATCCACGACGATCCAGGAGTCAGGATCCAAGACTCAGGATCCAGGACGATCCAGGACTCAGGATCCAAGACTCAGGATCCAAGACTCAGGATCCACGACGATCCAGGAGTCAGGATCCAAGACTCAGGATCCAAGACTCAGGATCCACGAAGATCCAGGACTCAGGATCCAAGACTCAGGATCCACGACGATCCAGGACTCAGGATCCAAGACTCAGGATCCACGACGATCCAGGAGTCAGGATCCAAGACTCAGGATCCAGGACGATCCAGGACTCAGGATCCAAGACTCAGGATCCACGACGATCCAGGAGTCAGGATCCACGACTCAGGATCCAGGACTCAGGATCCAGGACTCAGGATCCAAGACTCAGGATCCACGACGATCCAGGAGTCAGGATCCAAGACTCAGGATCCACGACGATCCAGGAGTCAGGATCCAAGACTCAGGATCCAAGACTCAGGATCCAAGACTCAGGATCCACGACGATCCAGGAGTCAGGATCCAAGACTCAGGATCCAAGACTCAGGATCCACGAAGATCCAGGACTCAGGATCCAAGACTCAGGATCCACGACGATCCAGGACTCAGGATCCAAGACTCAGGATCCACGACGATCCAGGAGTCAGGATCCAGGACGATCCAGACTCAGGATCCAAGACTCAGGATCCAAAACTCAGGATCCACGACGATCCAGGAGTCAGGATCCACGACTCAGTATCCAGGACTCAGGATCCAGGACTCAGGATCCAGGACTCAGGATCCAGGACTCAGGATCCAAACTCAGGATCCTCCATTTCTGATCAACGTCACCAAAATAATTTCAATGCTTTGTATAACAAGTTTGAAGTGTGCTTTGTGTTTGCTGTAAACGGAGCTGTGAGTGTGTTGATCTCTGCTGATGTTTCATAGCTTCATAATAGTCCATTGTATTTCCTTCATGATTCATTATTTAAATTCTCCTGCGTCAGAACCCCCCGAACTCCTCTCCTCTGGCTCTGTGTCAGCTTACAGTAAATCAGTGTTTCTCTGTGAGACCTGCTGCCCCAAAACCAGTCCTGCTACTGGGATTATTACCAGTTTTCCCACCGTGATATTACTGTAAAAGCAACCCGGCCTCCTGGCAATTACATTTATATTGCAGCACAAAACAAAAAAGATAAAGCCAGCAGGATTACAGATCTGAAAAACATGCCCCCCCCCCCCCCCCATCTCCTCCCAGGTGGGATTTAGTGATTTACTGTAATTGCACCAATTAAACTGAGAGGACTGTCAGGATTTACACATTTGTTTTCTCAGCAGTGTGTGTGTGTGTGTGTGTGTGTGTGTGTGTGTGTGTGTGTGTGTGTGTGTGTGTGTGTGTGTGTGTGTGTGTGTGTGTGTGTGTGTGTGTGTGTGTGTGTGTGTGTGTGTGTGTGTGTAAGTGTGTGCAGACATAAATCGCGGCACTCCACATGTTGGACTTTCACCAACAATAACGACTCACTTCTTCCATCAGCCTGGTTCTCATGTTCATATTTACACGTTATTAAATGGAGCTGAAAACAGACGTGAGATCTTCCTGCGGATCGAGCCTGGCCCGGCGGTGAGGCTAAAGACAGATCCTGTGCTCTTTGTAATGAAAAACAGACTAAAGATCGGGTATTAGTTTCTAAGTGCTTGCTCATGGTTTACTGCACCTATTTTAAGATAAATGAAGGTCCTGTTAAAGCTGCTGAAGGCAGGTGGATCTGTCATCTAGCTACCCGACAGAGCTAACATTAATATGCTAACATAAAGGTAGGAATCCGTTATTTATCACTCAATATTCACATGTTCTTCATCGGGGTTTCATGCACTTATTTTGAGATAAACAGCTAAATGTGAAAAATGCTGATTGCATTTGGCTCTGTCCTAGAGGCTGATAGATCTTACGTTAGCATGCTAACATCCGAGCTAACATAGGGAAGTCTACGTTATCTATCACTCAATATTCACTAGGCTTGTTCAAGGTTTTTATGCACATTTTTTTAGGATGAAGAGCTAAATGAATGTCATGTGTCTGTTGTGTAGCTAGCCGACAGAGCTAACGTAGCATGCTAACATCACCGTTTAGAATAAGTCTGATGTGTATGAGCCAAATCTGAAATATCTAAACACAGAGAAATGAAATAAGTATGTAAATGGAAAAGATAAATACACTACAATATATACAACATAAATAAATATTTGTAATAAATAAAAGTTGAAATGTGTAAAAACATGTAAACTGCAATATTTAAAATCACTCAGTATTTAAATATATAATATTTACCCAGAAATAAATCACGTCATGTATGATTTAGTGGGTTAAAATGTAAGAAAAATAATACGTACATTAATTAAAAGTTACAGTTTGCACAAAATCATTGCGCAATGAAGTCATTATTGCGCAATGTAAGATGTAAATGAATAATGGGTGAATCTGTAAGCATTTATGACTTCATAAATGTGTTTGGTCAGATTAAACTTTACAGCAGTTTAAACAATACAGCTCAAACCATTACTCCAGAAAGCAGTCCCCCCCCCCAGTTTATGTTGTAAATCCGGATCAGTTTGCAGAAAGCTCTTCAGATTCCTGACTCTCCATCTCAAGAGTCCTCTTCCTCAGTCCTCCACATATTTTATATCTAACCAGCTTTGTTTGAAGTCAGGACCCTCGGACGTCAAAGCTCGGACAGGCAGTCCATCAGTCTGAGTTTACAGTCTGTAGGGGGCGCTATCGCTCCTTTTGACTCGAATTATGTTTTGGGGTTTAAAACAGCAGGATTAAAGAGACACTTCTCCAGGATTTCACATTTAAAAGAGTGTTGTTTTGTACGATGGGCTGAGGGAAAACAGTTCAGCTTTTCTCTGTTATGCTAACGGCATCATCGGAGGCCTGCACTAACATGAGTCTAAGCTGTGTGTCTTCTTTGCAGAGCGTTGTGGTGTTTCTGCTCTTTAGTTCCAGATCTCTGCCCTAGAATCTGCAGTGATTGAATTGATCTGCTGATATCAATTCTGTGAGTTTTGTGCTTCCGAAGCTAAGCGCTAGCATCAAGTTTCCAATGCACTTCAGCACGAACAACGGTCAGTGTGTGCGTCACAATGCTAGCTCCAGTTCACCTGGAAGACTTCCTGATAAAGGTTTGTTCAGGTACTGAAGGCACAGGGCTCAAAATAGGTGAAGCTGCAAATAATAATTCACGTTAACGGAAGCTTTTCATATCAGTGATACATGTTGAAAATCCTCCTCTGGTAGTTTGTCTGTTTTTCAACAGGATTATGAAAAGACTATTAAAAGCTGACGTTCCTGCTTTTCAAGTATTAGCTATCAACCCCATAAGCTATCTATCTTTCTAGCATTAGCTATCAACCCCCCCCCCCCCCCCAGTGTTGCGCCACCATTGATACTGTCTCCTATATTGTTTTTAAGATAAGGTAATTGATTTTCTGGCAGCTTCAGGGGTTCACTTTATCGCTCAGTGTGATAAATAACAATAAATAACGGAGCAGAAACACCGAGCGATGTTTGGATAATTACTGCACCCCGAGGAGGGCTGGCATCTCCCGAACACATCCACTGTAGGTCCAGAGATCCAGTCAACTTTAGTCCACTTTCACAACCACACACACACACACACACACACACACACACACACACACACACACACACACACACACACACACACACACACACACACACACACACACACACACACTGGCATTAATATAGACAGCTTTTAAAAAGATAGCTAGCCGACGAGATGTGAACCAGGTGAGGAGATTGAGCCGACTGTGAGGGTCTGAGAATCTGAATCCTCCCCTCCGGGTCTGCAGGCCCGGCAGCAGAACCCTGATCCTGGCGGGACGGAGGAGGACAGACAGAGACAGCTGCAGTTCAGAAAACTCTGCAGCTCGCCACAAATCACAAACTATTTACCAGCGAGACAAAGCGGAGGAACAGTGGAGTCCAGCAGCAGGACAAACAAAAGGGGAAGTGTTTACAGGACGCGCAAACACAGACGCAAAACACAGGCTGCATGCGGGGGCGGCTCGGCTCTGAACCCGGTCTCTGAGAGCACAGCAGGCTGAGGACGAGCTGCATCTGCCCGGAGACAGTTTATGCATCCTGCTGATGCATGAGTATGAGAAGCCTGTCATTACTGACATTTTATTTTACATATTTATATAAAAATACTTTGATGGCTCATATAAAACAGATATCTGCATTATGGCTTTAAGGACTTTATTTTAACCTGCTTTTAAAGGTGCTCTCAACACAAAATGTATTATTATAAATATTGTTTTTATTTTAAGATTTTAGGAGGATTTTATTCCAGTTTATTGGATTATTATTTAAATATGTGAGTTAGAAAACACTTCATAATAAACAAATAAATACACTTTCAAGAAACCTTAAAGGGTTAAAAACTCAGCATGAGTTTATTATGAAGTGTTGCTTATGTAAGACCGTGTGTGTGTGTGTGTGTGTGTGTGTGTGTGTGTGTGTGTGTGCATGAAAAGAGGAAGTGTGTTACGTAGTCTTCCCTCCCCTGCAGGCACATGCTTCCTGTGGCCGTCCACGCCGCGGGGAGTGGGGCGGGGGGTGTATGGTTGGAGGGGGGTCTGTGGTTCACATCATCCTCGACTACTATCAGCTCCTGCAGCACACACACACACACACACACACACACACACACACTGTCTGTTGCAGCCGCAGCCCACCGCATCTTAAATAATGAGATCTAATCTGTGAGCACATCTGCAGCTCAAACAACAACAACGCATCACACACACCTTTAAATACTCCAGCGAGTGTGTGTGTGTGTGTGTGTGTGTGTGTGTGTGTGTGTGAGAGCAGCGGTTAGCCGTTACTCGTTGGGAAAGTGTTTCACTGCTTGCAGCATCTTCCTCTCTGAAGAAGAAGATTGTTCTTACCTCTTCAGCGCCGTACTCCTTCAGTACCCCCCCACATACACACACACACACACACACACACACACACACTGCAGGCCAGACATTGGTGTGTGTGTGTGTGGTGTGTGTGTGTGTGTGTGTGTGTGTGTGTGTGTGTGTGTGTGTGTTGTTATTATCTCAGCATGACGTCTGTTTCCTGCCGCAGGAAGTGACTCCATTGATCGGCCTTATCAATAATGCCTCTGAAATACATAAAGTCTGTCTGGCTCCCCCCCCCCCCCCCCCTCAGGTGAGCTCTCAGGTATTACTTCTCTAGTGGAGAGATTAAGGTTTCTTTATTTTCTAATTCTGAGGTTAAACTCTGTCTGAGCTGCATGATTCATCACCGACACACCTCACTGTGTGTGTTTGTGTGTGGGCTGACACACCCTCCTCCTCACTCTCTGATCAGCTGATCCCCCCCCCCCCATGAATGAAACACTTGAAAAGCAGTGTGCAGAAATAGAGAGTCTCTCCGGACCCTGGCCAGTCCTCCAGACCTGTGCCATTTACGTCAGTGGCTTTAAAAGTGTTCAACGACATCATGTCTTTGTCTACTCTTTCAGCTCTGTGTTTTTAAATATATGAAAAGGAAGTACAGCTTCTATATATCGGGGCGACTGTGGCTGAGAGGGAGAGTGGTCCTCTTTGAACCAGGAGGTTGCTGGTCCTGATAGCCAACGGTGTGTGTGTGTGTGTGTGTGTGTGTGTGTGTGTGTGTGTGTGTGTGTGTGTGTGTGTGTGTGTGCATCTGCGTGTTTCCCCAGAGGGGCTGCTCTGCATGAATGAGGGGTGAATAACTCGTAGCATGTGAAGCTCTGAGGCGCCCAGAGCCCTGATGGAGAGATCTATAAGTACAGACTGTTTACCATGAAGCGGCCCCTCTGCCATCACCTGAGCGCAGCACAAAGGCTCCTCGTGTTAGCTGAACATAATTGGTGTTTCTGGAGCGTAACTCCGATATTTAATGACAGGAATTGAAGTTTTCTAGAGTAAGTCTGAAGTGAGGAGCAGGAGGAGGTCACTTCCTTTGTGTTCTGTTTTTGTGTCTGAGAAATGCTGCAAGACAGGACCATCTGCACACACACACACACACACACACACACACACACACACACACACACACACACACACACACAGACAGAAAGACTTAAAATCAAGTCCAACAGCATTGCTGTCGAAGGTCAACATCTTGTTAAGAAAAGCTGCAGCATCACAGAGAGGTCACTCAGAGGGGGGGTGGACAGAATAATGGAAACTCTCTCAGTGCTTCATTAGACAGACGTGTGTTTGTTCAGAATTATTGGTTGAGTTATAGAGAATAAACAATTGTTATTTTGATATAACTTTGGAACAAAAATCCACATGTATTGTGTTTCTGTCACGATGTGTATTGTTTATTGTCAGATGATGTTGTTGCTATACTTCCAGGCGGCTCTTTGAGATTTTAAATGATTCATTTTTCTATTTATTTTTTATTTTGTGAAAATAACTCAGTTTGAACCACATGTTTAAAAAAGCCTCTTTTAAAGTCACATATCTTCTTCTTATTAATATTTATCTATTCTTTATGCATTCCATTTCTAGGATATTAAATGCATCTAGGTTTAAAGACAATGTTCTTTATTCATTTGCATTATAATGATATGAAGCTTCCTTTTAATCCTCTACTCTTATTGGACGGTTAAAGTGAAATCTGAGAGAGCAGATAACGTGTCTCCGCTGACTCGGCAGACTTCTGCTGATGGATGAGATCCGGAGTAATCCCTGGATCCTGCAGACTGACAGCAATAATCACTCTGATAATTCAGGAACTCCAGCCAACACAAACTACAGGAGGGATCTGAGTGTGCAGAAACTTTGTGATGAAATGAAAAGGGCGTTTGATCTTTTGAAATAGTTCTGTTGTAGTGTATACTGTAGTGTTCGAGATCATCACTCTGTCCCTGATGGTGAGCAGTTTCCTCAAGCGCTGCACACTTCAGATATCACTTCAGAGGAAGCAGTTAAAGAACGTTTAGGTTATGAGAGTGTGGGAAACTTCGTCCTCCTCTCTTCATATATAAAAGACAGCCAGGAGAGAGTCCATTAAAGTGACCCTCCTCCCCCCCGCGGTGATACAACAATAATTACATTTCTCCTGCTGAAAGACAGCAGAGCTAACGTTTCTTTTCTTTGGACGCAGAACATCGCTTTGTCTTCCAATAAAAACCCTCCTCCTCTTCCTCCTCTTCCTCCTCCTCCATCTCGTCTTCCTCCTCCTCTCTGCCAGGGAAGGAAAGGAGGAGTGGAAGAGAGGAAAAGAAAGTGGAAAAGGATAGGAGAGGAAGAGGAGGAAACAAGAGGAGGAAGGAGTATAGGAATAGTTATCACTTTGCATATTGCAAGCTTTCTCAACCTTTACCAAATACAGTTTTTTAAGCTTCTGAACAATCTGCTCCAAAGTTATAACAGCTGTCCACGAGTGAAACTAACTCCTTACATTACCCATATAACTTTATTTACTTCTTATTGGTAAAAGAGTTTGATGTTGGGAGCTGTGAGGAGCTGCTGTCCGGTCAGCAATGTTTCTATAATCTCTCTGCCTGAACGTAGACTCAGGTCCACACTGTCTAACTATAGGGGGTTAAACAATACCCGATTTGGCAATACTTAGCTAGATAGCAAACATTCAGCAGATCAGTTGTTAGATGGGTAGTTCAGGTAAACTAGCTAACTAGGTATAGATAGCGAACGTTAGCAAGAAAGATTTACACATTCTGCAGTCCAACCGGCTCATACAGTACGTTCTGGTTCTTCTCAAAGCTCCTCATACTCATCCATCTACCCCACACACAGAGGTTGGAGAAGTACTCCGATCTTGTACTTTTTTCTCAAAATTCTGACTTTTTTCTGAAAATCTCACAATTTCTTCTTTTTTTAAAAACTCACAAATTTGACTTTTTACTCAAAATCCTCCTGCAGTCTCTACCGGAGGATGCTGTAAAACCATCCCCTCAGAGGAGCTGAGAATCATCTCTGATAAACTCACTGTTTGCTGCTAGAGCTAACAGGAAGAGTAGAGGGTTATAGAGGGAGAGGAAGCATACGATAGAAAAACTGAGGTGATGAGAAAAGAGAGGAGATGTATGAGAGGAGTTAACATTGTGGTGCGTTTCATTTGTTTTCCTGAGCGTCCCCCGGGTGGGACGTTAAGTGAATGATTGATCAGCTGCTTCTCAACACAAAGAAAACAGAACTGCAGAATAATTTCTCAGATTGTTAAAATGTTTTCAGGTTTCTGATGAGGTTCCTACAGAGAGCAGAAATATATCAGCGTGTGAAAGCGGCGGGAGAGGAAAGTGAGCCTGAAGAAGCTTTAAATCACACTCAGAGTCTTATTTAATATAAAACAGGAATGCAACTGGTGGTGAGAGGGGGGATAAAGGACTACAGATTATTTGTCTGTGCTGGTCTTCACCTACTGTACCAAACATCAAAACTGAAATCCGGTCTGAGGTTAACACCAAGAGATCTTAACGCCTTGTTATACCACTAAAATACGTCAGTAAATACCCCACTGGTTGCTAACAAGTGTCGAAATGAAACAAATAAACGTCATTAACTGCGTTTAGCTTAGCGGTGGTGACGTGAAGTCATGTGACCGTGCTGTAGCTCCTTTATAGCCCAACATTAGCCTCCTTTAGCTTAGCGGTGGTGACATGAAGTCATGTGACCGTGCTGTAGCTCCTTTATAGCCCAACATTAGCCTCCTTTAGCTTAGCGGTGGTGACGTGAAGTCATGTGACCGTGCTGTAGCCCCTTTATAGCCCAACATTAGCCTCCTTTAGCTTAGCGGTGGTGACGTGAAGTCATGTGACCGTGCAGTAGCTCCTTTATAGCCCAACATTAGCCTCCTTTAGCTTAGCGGTGGTGACGTGAAGTCATGTGACCGTGCTGTAGCTCCTTTATAGCCCAACATTAGCCTCCTTTAGCTTAGCGGTGGTGACGTGAAGTCATGTGACCGTGCTGTAGTTCCTTTATAGCCCAACATTAGCCTCCTTTAGCTTAGCGGTGGTGACGTGAAGTCATGTGACCGTGCTGTAGCCCCTTTATAGCCCAACATTAGCCTCCTTTAGCTTAGCGGTGGTGACCTGAAGTCATGTGACCGTGCTGTAGCTCCTTTATAGCCCAACATTAGCCTCCTTTAGCTTAGCGGTGGTGACATGAAGTCATGTGACCGTGCTGTAGCCCCTTTATAGCCCAACATTAGCCTCCTTTAGCTTAGCGGTGGTGACGTGAAGTCATGTGACCGTGCTGTAGTTCCTTTGTAGCCCAACATTAGCCTCCTTTAGCTTAGCGGTGGTGACGTGAAGTCATGTGACCGTGCTGTAGCTCCTTTACAGCCCAACATTAGCCTCCTTTAGCTTAGCGGTGGTGACGTGAAGTCATGTGACCGTGCTGTAGTTCCTTTATAGCCCAACATTAGCCTCCTTTAGCTTAGCGGTGGTGACGTGAAGTCATGTGACCATGCTGTAGTTCCTTTATAGCCCAACATTAGCCTCATTAAACCGTCTAAAGTGCTAATGGCTTTCTAGCTAGCTCGCTGCTATGAACTAATGATTTAACTACAGTATTTGAAGCAACTAAATGCTTCTATTTACATAATGGTTATTGAACAATGTGAGGTGTCAAATGAAGGACTTTTTAAACAGAAACCAGCATTGAGCATCACTCAGGGATTGTTTCCATTTCGGATCCTGCAGTGTGTTAAACAGAAACCTGAGCTGGAGTAGAGTTACAGATTCCTGTCAGAGAGCAGCTCATTATCAGCGTCTGGATGAGGTTTCTCCGCCCCCCCTACATACCTCCTCCAGAGGCCGAGCTCCAGGCTCTTTTCCCAGCAGAGATCCAACAATCAGCAGGTGAACACAGCCAAGTTCAACACACAGCCCAAAATAACCCTGAGATTTACACAATCTGATGTTACAGCGTGACGAAGTCCATACCGGAGCGCGGAGGGGAGGTTCAGACCCACAGACAGAGCGGATTAACGCTGGTACTCAGAAACCAGCGTAACCTTATTATCACAAACACATTTACTCTGAAGCAGGGAGTGTCAAACAGATGGATATCTGCAGAGTTTCGAGGAAAGCTTCACCCCCAAAATGATCATACGTCAGTTGCTCAGCCCATGTCTCCTTGAATTCCTGAAGAAAACGTTGTTATTCCTGCAGAGCGATGCCAGATCAGATATAAAGTTTACAGCCCAAATCCCAAATTAAAAACCTGCTCCAACAGAAAATCACAGCCTAGCCAGAAACACAACCCGACCGTAAAACCGTTACAATATGCAGGAGAAAAGACTCTCACACAGCTTGTTCTCTGCATCCAATATCCAGAGATGAGATGTGAGATAACCTCAGAACCCGTCAGTATCAATGTTGAAGGCTTAAAGTTCATCATCCGAAACACGACTGAGCTGAACTCACGTAGATCAAATGTTTCCCAAACGTAATATCAAAAACATGAGCTGGTGGACACATTGAAGTCTAACATGGCAATTTGTTAGTAATAATGATTTCTAAATATTTTCTAAACCAATTTAATGAAACGGGGAAACAACCCGACCTGTAGGCTGAGTCATCTCTGATCAAACTCACTGTTTATAACACCGACTTTTCTCCAAATGCCGACTTTTTCGAAAGTCTCAACATTCCATTTATTTCTTATTTATCTTTCTTCCAATTTTCTTTTCAAAATCACATTTTTTCAAATGTTTTTAATTAGAATGTCAGATGTTCTATTTCCTCATTATTCTAACTCCTTCTTAACGTGGCGCTGCTCCTCCTTTGATCATCCACACGGTTTGTCTCCTAATATTTTTCCTTTTGATTTTCTTTTCAAATTCAAATATTTTTTCCAAATTTGAATTTCTATTTTTTTAAGAATCAGTTTCCTAAAAATTAAGACTTTTCTCAAATTAAGACTTTTTTCAATTTCCGACTATTTTTCAAAATGATCACCTTTGACTCTACAGAGTTATTAAAAATGTCCTCATGTCAGATTCTACTGCCATATATCATCCTGCAGTCACTACCAGAGGATTTAGTACCATAAGAGATAATGCTGCTAAGGCTAAACAGGCAGAGCTAAGACCAGGTGGGGAAATGGGCGGGGCTACATCAGGTGAATAACACACTGGATTGCAGGAGAAGCTAACGAGCACATTAATCACCCACACATCAGTAATTGGTGTTTTGTGCTCCTCACCACTAATCTGTGCACATGAGTCAGGAGTCACACCTTCAGACACTTTAACCCTCCAGTGTTTCCTAAAGCTGCGAGACAATCCCGCTGACCGCCGTAAAGCTGCGGCCGTGTAAACCCCAAACCTCCGTCTGAGGAACGCTGCTTCCTGTCAGACCTCCGTCTCTCCTCTGCTGCCACAACACACTGTACCATGTGGAGCCTTCACACACCGTCTGCAGCGGGCAACTGGCACCGAGGCCTCCTTCATTTGGGTTTGAATACAGAAAACATCATGTAGGAAATGCACACACACACACACACACACACACACACACACACACACACACACACACACACACACACACACACACACACACACACACACACACACACACACACACACACACACACACACATCCTTCACTGTCAGTGTGGAGCCACCCGGCTGCCACAAAGCAGAAATAGCTGTATGGGCATCTCTGCTGTAATATAGTGTGTGTGTGTGTGTGTAACGCTCACTGAGGGATGATTATACACACATTACCCCTTTTGTTTAAGATCACAATGAAACTATGAGTGTGGTCAGACTGCAGACGTCTCCCCGTGATTTCAATCCGTTTTTAATTTTTCTATGTACTTTCACTAAGTTTCATGAAAATTGGTCCTGGAGTTAAAACTCAAAGACAGCAACAAGCTGAAAACATGACCTTTAAAAAGATATATCATTCAATCCTATCTTATTTTCCCTCCTATAAGTGGAGAAGCACGTTAAGATGTGGACTGTTTTTAAAGTCCGAATAGCTTCATGTAACAAACTGCTTCAGGCCTCATAAATACGGTCCGCAGCACATGAAATGCAGTGAGCATCGTAAGTGCTGTTTTATTTACAGTTTGTACTGTAGGAGCATATAGAAATAGAATACATTACAGAGGGAGAATAATCAAACACGATAGACACGCAACATTTTACGATGTTTTTGCAACGTCCTATCACAGGTCAAAGGTTAAAATCAAATCTTTTCTTGTTTCTCATTGTTTTAAAAGTGATGCATATAAGGAACAAAAGAATCAGGTGTGGTGGTTTGTTGGTTGTTAGATAGATCAGCTAGCTAGCTTGTTAAGTAGACAGAAGGTGATTACATGCTGCTATTCCAACATCGACGTCTAATTGTCGGAGTAGCAGCACTTAACTTTTTTTCAAACATCCCGACGTGGTGCGTTGGGTCTGCATAGCTCCACTTAAGTGGAAGCATTCGGAGCGGTAGTTGACACTGTCAGACACGCAGGCCCCCTCCTCCCTCACGGACGCTTCTGATAGCCCTCCCGAATCCACCGCCACTGCTCATCGAAGTCTCTCCGTCGTCATCCCGTCAGCTCCGGTCTACAGCTCCGCAGAATTGGGAGCAGCCTCGATGGCTTGCATAGCTTTAGCTTTCTTTGAGCGACTCCCTTGCAGATCGGATGCAGGGCGATCAGACAACAACGAAATGGAGTGCCAACCAGTCAGTGCATCCATTACACCAACAGGCTGTATTATATTAAACAACATAAACTGAGTATGTTCAAAAAGAATATGTTAACAAGACACACAAACAAATGAAAGGAAGACGATGCCCCGATGCGCCTGCGTACACTGTCGGGATGGCGGTACTAAAATTGTGTCGGAATAGAGGGTGCACGCCATTGAAGGTTTGCTACCTACCTTCTTGTTTTACCTGCTTGTAAAATTGATTGGGGTGCACATATATGAAAACTAAAATATATAAAAACAGTTTGGATGTTTACTTTTCTCTACATTAGGCTAAAACTCCAAAAGTTATGTTTTTTCTCATTCCACAGTTAATGTGCACACTAACTATTAGTATGTTTCTCATTGTTTTAAAAGTGATGCATGTATGCAACAAAGAATGTGTGTGTGTGTGTGTGTGTAGGTAATAGTTCCTTATGTAAGGCAGATAGGAGCTACGTAAGGCAGCAGACTCATCCGGCCTTCAGTTACAGAGCTTCTCCCCCCTGGAGCTGTGGTTTCCTGCTCGGTGTCTGCACCCTCTGATAACACCTCCATCACGCTGCTGGGAAATAAAGGTGCTGTAACACCAGGAGGAAGCCCAGAGGAGGACAGTTTGGGTTTCAGATTCACCTTCATCTCCGGCTCGAATAGCGTGCTTCCACATTATGTGTCTGTACATCCGTTAGCGGGGGGGGGGGGGGATTATCCACCTTCACTTCGCACATCAACTGTGATCAAGCTTTAAAATAACTCTTGATAAGTCGTATTAGTCGAAGTAGATTCCCAGTAAATATGAGGGAATGTTTGGAGCGGCTTGGTGCGACTCAAACATGTTTCATAATTATATTCAGACGCTTCCACAAAGACCTAAAAGTATTTAACTACGATTAGCAAAAGGTCTTCGGGGTAAAAGTACTCTTACACTTTATAAGACAGAAATAAGTTCTTAATGTGGGCTACAGAGGGTTAATGATCCTGTGTGTGTCTGAATTCAATCATGTGTGTTTTTGCACAGAGCACAAAGTGGGTCATTAAAGCTGGCAGAGAGCGCTGAATCTGATCTGGAGTCCGGACCGGGTTTCTGAAACCCCTCATTGCTTTCTGAAAAACAAACAAACCCTTAACTTTCTGTATTTAGTCCTCTGGAGGTTTGTGTGACCTCTGACCCCTGCTGGGCTGCGGTAAACTGGTGCCTTTCACACAAATACAGAGTATTGTTCTTGGTTAGGTTTCAGAGTGTTTGTATGAACAACGTTAATGATTGAAAGTGAGGGGGGGGCTGCAGGAACACAGATGCACAGCTGAACATGTTCCTGTAATGAGTGGAGAGCTGTCCGTCACCTCTGCTAAACTTTAACACATCTGTCTGCACACGCATGTCTGTGCTGCATGCTAGTGTGTGCAAGTCACTCACAGGTGTGCCAACCTGCAGAAACAAAGGCTCACGCTGATGTCTGTTCCAGCTCCAACCGTTTCACTGTTAGCCTCAGTTCTATAAGCAGCAGTTTGTGAGTAGACAGTTTCATGATGAGCATATTTAAGGAGTAGGAAGAACTGAGTGGTAGTTAGCAGTTGTTAGCAAGTCTGTTAGCATGGCAGGGGTTGCTGTGTTGTCCTGGTAGGGGTCAGAGGTCAGGAGCGTGATGCTGCAGGCGTGCATGGTTCCCAGGTCTGTAGTTGATCAGTAACTCCGAGGTCTAAAGTCTGTCTGATAAGTCCTGCTTATGGCCGATGGACTTTGCCCCGATCAGCGCCTCAGCCCTCTTTGAGCCGCTCTTATATAAAGTCTGATGAAGGGTGTGTGGACGCCACAGCTCAATGGCTCTTTTATTTCCTTATGTAAGCTGCGTTCAGCTACCAGGAGGAAGTGGAGAGAGGAAGCAGGTGATTGGCTGTGGTGTGCAGAGCGTGCACATTAATATTAATGACAAACAGCTTCAGAAAGCCTTCTCTCTGTTGTCTTCCTTTCAGCTCAAACTGCAGAACAATGCTAACCATGTTCGAGCAACAGAGAATTAGACTCCTGCTGTAGGGCAAATATGCTTAGATTAAAGGTCAATAAGATTATAGCGATTATTCAGCTGCGTCCTGGCCTGAATCCACTCCGCCTCCTGAGCTACAGACTCAACGCTAATAACTGATGTTTATAAAATACAAACATGCAGCAAAGTGTTTCACATCGGAAACAAAGAGATGGAAAACAATGTTGAATAAGAATGAAACACAGCAGAAATGAAGAAATCAGGGAAATGAGGTGGAACAGTTACTGTAGTATAACACACATTCCTCTAAAAAATAATATTGTCAGGCAATTAAGAAGAGCGATGGCAGAGCTTAGAAATCTATCCATGGAAAACCTTCTCTGAAAAAGCCTTTCACACTTTGTAAATCAGTGAATATCTGAAGTGAAGGCGTGTGTTTGAACGCCACCTCTGAAACAGATTGAACGTAGTGGTGTTTGCTGTGGTTGTGTGAAGGTCTCTGTGTTTGAGTTGGAGCCTGCATCTCACTTTTGGCAGGACAACAACCAAAAACACATCCAGACAACCATTGACCTCCAGACCATCCCTCTGTAGCGTGAGGAGACACCCTCTCCTAATGTACATGAACGGGTCTATCCCAGAGGAGGATGTTCTGCAGGATCCATGGTGTGAGCCTCGTTCCTCGTTATTATCGGGCTTTTGTTGTCTTCCGGTTTTATGCCAGCCTTCCCGCTCCCTCATCGTGAATTCTCTGGAGGCTGAGAGGCTGTATTCATGCCTGAGCTGACCAGATATGACCCGCTCAATATTTAGAAACAATTCCAGAAATTTGAAAAGAAGTCCGATCTTTTAGGAAAAAAGTGATCATTTTGAATAATCGGAAATTCAAATTTGGAAAAATATCCGAAGTTTAAAAAGAAAATCAAAAATGTGAATTTTAAACGACAATGACTAGGGCCACATGAAGGCGTTAGAAGCCGAAATTTAGAAACTGATTTTTTTGAAATCTTTTGATAATTCTGAAAAAATAATCAGATATTTTTAAAAGTTGGTTATTTTTTTAAAATTGAAAAAAGTCAGATCTCTTAGGAAAGAAGTGGTACGGTCAAGTCTGCCTAATGCGTCCTACCGATCAAAGAACTGAACAATAAACACGTCCACGTTTCGATGACGTTTTAGTGTCAGTGACTTCTTCTTCTCGACCCTCAAATGTGAGTTTGAGTCCAGTTTCTCTCCAGACCGACCCGTCTTATATCGATATCTTGTTGCTGCGAAATATTTTTAATTCAGACGCAGATACGAGTTTATATAAAATGATAAAAATGACGAGCGTCGATTTGTATTGACCTTATGATCCGAAACTGAATCTGTTTAACCTTTAAATCTCCCCGGTAACAGTCTGATGTTTTTTATATTTCACCGTTGCTCTGCTCTGATATATCCCCCCTGATGTGGCCAAAGTCGACCCAGACGTCTCTGCTGAACGCAGACGACAACAACACGACCTGCTTTTTTTGTTGTGTTTTTACAAACTGTCGGAGCCCAGAACGTTCCGGAGAACCACAGCAGCCGCCGGCTCCTGAGCGCTGTATACATCCACATAAATACACCGAGACGCTTTAAATAGACTGCAGCCATTCACTGTAAACACACACACACACACACACACACACACACACACACACACACACACACACACACACACACACACACTGCAGACTCTCTGACGGCTGCAGTGTTTTTCTGTTTCCAGGAAAAAGTGTGGAGTCAGTGGATGCTAAATGTAATTCTGCAGATGTGTATTTAAAGTCTTCTGTTGGGTCGGCACTGCAGCGGGTCGGCTCAGGTGAGGACAGGACCTGAGAGACAAGGAGAAACCTCTTCCATGCACACACATGTTGAGGACATGCATTCAACCTGCTCTGTCCAGCAGTGGCTCAGTCAGTAGGGGCTTGGACTGGGTCGTAGGGTTGCCGTTCAAGTCCCCAAACAGACTTGAAATATGGAAAGTGGACTGCTACTTGGAGAGGTCCCAGTTCACCTCCTAGGCCCTGCTGTGGTGCCCTTGAGCAAGGCACCGGACACCTCCAATCCCCCCTCCCCATTGCTCCCCGGGCGCTGCACGATAGCTGCCCACTGCTCCTAGTACTAGGATGGGTTAAATGCAGAGGACACATTTCACTGTGTGTGCTCTGCTGTGTGTGACAATAAAGAGGGTTTCATCCTCCGACTCTATCTGTCTCTATCTCTACTACTCTAGATTTCATTTTAATGGAGGCGACGTTTCACAAAGTGCGTCTCTCTTTGGTGTCCCCTGGTCTCCAGCTGTGTGCGTCTCTCTTTAGTGTCCCCTGGTCTCCAGCTGTGTGCGTCTCTCTTTAGTGTCCCCTGGTCTCCAGCTGTGTGCGTCTCTCTTTAGTGTCCCCTGGTCTCCAGCTGTGTGCGTCTCTCTTAGTGTCCCCTGGTCTCCAGCTGTGTGCGTCTCTCTTTAGTGTCCCCTGGTCTCCAGCTGTGTGCGTTTCTCTTTAGTGTCCCCTGGTCTCCAGCTGTGTGCATCTCTCTTAGGTGTCCCCTGGTCTCCTGCTGTGTGCGTCTCTCTTTGGTGTCCCCTGGTCTCCTGCTGTGTGCGTCTCTCTTTAGTGTCCCCTGGTCTCCAGCTGTGTGCGTCTCTCTTTAGTGTCCCCTGGTCTCCAGCTGTGTGCATCTCTCTTTGGTGTCCCCTGGTCTCCAGCTGTGGGCATCTCTCTTTGGTGTCCCCTGGTCTCCTGCTGTGTGCGTCTCTCTTTGGTGTCCCCTGGTCTCCTGCTGTGTGCGTCTTTAGTGTCCCCTGGTCTCCAGCTGTGTGCGTTTCTCTTTGGTGTCCCCTGGTCTCCAGCTGTGTGCATCTCTCTTGGTGTCCCCTGGTCTCCAGCTGTGTGCATCTCTCTTTGGTGTCCCCTGGTCTCCAGCTGTGTGCGTCTCTCTTTAGTGTCCCCTGGTCTCCAGCTGTGTGCATCTCTCTTAGGTGTCCCCTGGTCTCCAGCTGTGTGCATCTCTCTTTAGTGTCCCCTGGTCTCCTGCTGTGTGCGTCTCTCTTTAGTGTCCCCTGGTCTCCAGCTGTGTGCATCTCTCTTAGGTGTCCCCTGGTCTCCAGCTGTGTGCGTCTCTCTTTAGTGTCCCCTGGTCTCCAGCTGTGTGCATCTCTCTTAGGTGTCCCCTGGTCTCCAGCTGTGTGCATCTCTCTTTAGTGTCCCCTGGTCTCCTGCTGTGTGCGTCTCTCTTAGTGTCCCCTGTCTCCAGCTGTGTGCATCTCTCTTTAGTGTCCCCTGGTCTCAAGCTGTGTGCGTCTCTCTTTAGTGTCCCCTGGTCTCCAGCTGTGTGCGTCTCTCTTTAGTGTTCCCTGGTCTCCAGCTGTGTGCGTCTCTCTTTAGTGTCCCCTGGTCTCCAGCTGTGTGCGTCTCTCTTTAGTGTCCCCTGGTCTCCAGCTGTGTGTGTCTTCTTTACTGTCCCCTGGTCTCCAGCTGTGTGCGTCTCTCTTTAGTGTCCCCTGGTCTCCAGCTGTGTGCGTCTCTCTTTAGTGTCCCCTGGTCTCCAGCTGTGTGCGTCTCTCTTTAGTGTCCCCTGGTCTCCAGCTGTGTGCGTCTCTCTTTAGTGTCCCCTGGTCTCCAGCTGTGTGTGTCTCTCTTTAGTGTCCCCTGGTCTCCGTTGTGTTGGAGCTTCTTGCAGCGTTTGGTTTCTGCAGCTTTTAGTAAACTGCTCATGTTTCCTCTGCTGAATGTTCTCTAGATGCTGCATGTGTTGAAGACCTGCTGCAGATGTTTCTGCATGTGTTGAAGAGCTGCTGCAGATGTTTCTGCATGTGTTGAAGAGCTGCTGCAGATGTTTCTGCATGTGTTGAAGAGCTGCTGCAGATGTTTCTGCATGAGTTCCTATTTGTGTTTCTGAAGCTGCAGCGGGTTTGTACCTGTTGTGGAGACAGGTACAAAGAACTTTAAAAGTGTATTCAGGAACATGACTTGAGTATCTCTGAGCTCCTCTCTCCCTCCGATGAACAACAATGAATTGTGAATATGAGTTTTCTCTGTACAACCCCCCCCCCCCCCCCCAGATATTTGAAGTGACAGTTTTCCGTGTTTCTCTCAAAGTGCTGACGGAGGAACGTGGAAACATCTGCATGCTTTCACTTCTGGTTTTCTCCATCTGTCAGGGTCAGAGCCGCACGGCCTGCTGGGACATGGACGCACAATCTGCAAGTCAGCGAAAATCCGGCGGTGAGCAACGCTTTCTACGAGCGACCGACGGGGTCAACCCAACGACACTGTTTATCAGAGAGGTCCCACAACAAGACGTCCCTGAGGACTCAGAGGACAGTTAGAATGCACAGTGACATCTTGAACATGAAAAACATTTGTGCAAAACGAGCATATTAAGGTTCAAACCAATCCGATGTGTGCAAAATGAAGATGTCTCGCAGAGTAACGTGCAAAATATAACTCAGAAAAAATGAGAGAATACTTTTCTAAAATGTTGGGCGGTTTGTGCAAAGAGAGGAAACGGTGCAAAGTTTAAACTGGAAGACGTGTAGATTTAGAAAGGCTATGCAGACGGAGGAGACGTGTGAAAAACATCTGAGCAACCGTCACCGTCCGGTTCTGAAGCTGCAGAGTCTCTCCTGCTGGAGGAGGTCTCTCTGACCTCACAGAGAGACCTCCTCCAGCAGGAGAACAGATCTCTCTCTGTGAGGTCAGAGGGACCTCCTCTCCTCCTCTCCTCTCTGCAGCAGAATGCAGCTCAGAGAAGAGGCTTATCTCCTCTCTCCTCCTCTCCTCTCCTCTATCCTCCTCTTTCCTCCTCTCCTCTCTCCTCCTCTCTCCTCCTCTCATCTCCTCCTCTCCTCTCCTCTATCCTCCTCTTTCCTCCTCTCCTCTCTCCTCCTCTCCTCTCATCCTCTCTCCTCCTCTCATCTCCTCTATCCTCCTCTCCTCTCCTCTATCCTACTCTCCTCTCTCCTCCTCTCCTCTCATCTCCTCCTCTCCTCTCCTCTTTCCTCCTCTTTCCTCCTCTCTCCTCCTCTCTCCTCTCCTTTCCTCTCATCTCCTCCTCCTCTCCTCTCCTTTCCTCTCATCTCCTCCTCTCCTCTCCTCTCTCCTCCTCTCCTCTCTCCTCCTCTCTCTCCTCTCCTCTCCTCCTCTCCTCTCCTCTCCTTTCCGTTTCCGGTGTGAGTGTGAGTGTGAGCGAGCGGTGGTGGGGTGAGTGGCGCGGAGTTTTGAATTGGTTTCTGTCCTTTTTTCGGGTTTTCCCTGGTTTCTCCGTCTGTTCTATGTGCATGGTCAGGTAAGCTTTATTAATATTTTTACTGTGTTGGCCGAGCGATCAGTGGTTGTGTCAGGTAGTTTTCGGGAGGAATGGCGTCCCCCGAGACGCCGCCTCCGTCTATCCGGCAGGGAGTAAGGATAGTCCCGCCGGATAGTAGCGTTACTGTGGAGGAGGTTCTGTTGGCTGTCGGTGAGCAGGTAGGTCATGATAAGTTATCGTTTGCGTCTAGAATGAACAAAGCAGTGGTTGTGTTCCTGAACGAGGAGCCCCGTGTGTATCAGCTGGTAGAGAGCGGAGTGTTTATCAGGGACTTATTCGTGCAGGTCTCCCCGCTGTCAGTTCCCTCCACGCGGATCACCGTGTCCGGTGTTCCGCCGTTCATACCGAACGAGTTGTTAGAGAGCGAGCTCCGTAGGTTTGGCAAGTTTGCCAGTGGATTTAAAACGGTGAGTTTGGGATGTAAGGATCCCAAACTGAAGCACGTAGCTACTGTCCCTGAGGCGGCAGGTGTTCATGTTCTTGGACTCGCCGACACAAACACTGGACGTGTCGTTCAGAGTGAAGCACGGTGACGGGTTGTATATGGTGTACGCCAGCTCGGGACAGTTCAAGTGTTTTGAGTGTGGAGATGTGGGACACAAACGCTTTACGTGTCCGCATAGACAGCAGGGGGCGGCTCACTCCGCTGACGCGGCGGGCGGCTCCGCTGAGTCCGCGGTCGGGTCCGCGGCTGGCGGCTCCGGAGTTGGGTCCGCGGCCGGCGGGTCCGGTGCTGGGTCCGCGGCCGGCGGGTCCGGTGCTGGGTCCGCTGCTGGCGGGTCCGGTGCTGGCGCCGCGGGCGCGGATGCGGATCCCGGTGCGGAGGGTGTGGAAGCCGGTGCCACTGGTTCACTTTCTGAGGAGGATCACTTGGATAGGGAGGAACAGAGTCGGCCTGACAAGCAACAGGCTTCTGTGACTGCAGAGAACCTGAGCAGTTCACAGTCTGCAGGCACTGAAGCAGCTTCCACAAGTTTTGTAGGCACAGATCCCACTGTAAACACCAATGAAGAACAGGGTATGTTAAATAGTCAGGCATCCTGTGAAGGAGAGGACATGGAGTATGACTCTGAGTCAGATACAGTATCCATAGGTGAAACTTCGATCAGGAACACAGATCTCTATTCTTTAGAGGAAATAAATCAATTTCTGGATGTAACATTTAAAATCTGTTAGATTAAATGACTACTTCGGTGATACTGAAAAGTGTATCAGATCTGTTGGCGTTCTGCAAAGACTGGTCGGTTTTGACCTCTTGGATGAGAAGAAACGTTTTCGCCTCAAAAAGCATATCACAACTTTGAGGAAAGCAAAAAAAGGCAAAACTGCTAAAAAGATTCAAAAGTAAAATGATCATGTATCACACGGTGGGTTTCTCTTTTCAATTGTTTTCTGTTTTGTTCATCTTATCCGTTTCTTTTTCTCTGACCTCTATGGGGAGCCTCAAGATAGGATCTTTGAACATCAATGGTGGGAGAGACAGACAAAAAAGGGCATTAATTTCTGAAGTCGCTACTCAAAAAAGGGTTGATGTGTTGTTTTTGCAAGAGACACATACTAATCCAGCAGACGAGACAGATTGGGGTTTATGGTGGGATGGTTCGTGCACCTTTAGCCATGGCACCAACCTTAGTGCAGGGGTAGCTGTTCTGCTTAGGAAAAATGTCGATGTAACTGTACTATCATCTACTGAAGTGGTGAAGGGCAGGCTGTTGATTGTAAGGGCAGAAATAGAGGGCTCTGTGGTCTGCTTTGTAAACATATATGCTCCAAGTCAAGGCACAGATAGAGTGGTTTTTTTCACCCTGCTAAAAAACGAGGTAAGAAAGTACCATCAGGATCAATTTATCATTGGTGGGGATTTCAACTGCACGCTAGACTTCACTGTAGACAGGACAAGTGAAGAACCTCACCCACAGTCATCTCAGAGCCTTCACAGCATCATCACACACCTGGATCTGTTAGACACATGGAGGGTCAAACATCCACTAACCAGACAATACACATGGGTGAGGGTCGGCAATGGCAGGGTGAGTGCAGCTAGACTGGATAGGATTTACATCTCCAAAAGTCTCAGCTCCAGATTAGTCCACAGCAAGATAAGTCCAGTTGGTTTCACTGATCACCACTTTGTCAGTATAGATTTGATCCTTTCACCAGGCGAAAGGGTTAAGTCCTACTGGTCTTTTAACAACAGACTTCTGCAGGACCGTACTTTCTGTCAAAGTTTTGAGCGTTTTTGGCAGCAGTGGAAAACCAGGAAAGCGGATTTTGTTTCTTTGAAGCTGTGGTGGGAAGTTGGGAAGGCCCAAATTCGCGTTTTTTGCCAGCAGTATACCTCCCACTCGACTGCTAATATAAAGGCAGCAGTTCAGGAGCTTGAAATAAGTATTAGGAACATTGAAGAGGGGTTACATAGACATTCGGATCCCACCACGGGTCATCTGCTGCAGGAGAAGAGATTGGAGTTGAGCTTATTCCTGCAGGAGAGAGTAAAGGGAGCTCTTGTTAGGTCTCGTTTCCTCCAGCTAAAGGACATGGATGGCCCAAGCTCTTTCTTTTTTAATCTGGAGAGATCGGTGGCACAGAGGAAACAGATGACCTGCCTTAAGCTTCCTGGAGGCAGAGTGACCACCAGTCCGGGGGAGATGAGGACCCATGCAGTGAGTTTCTACGCTGACCTCTTTGGGGCAGAACAGTGCGGCATGGAGTGCCGCGAGGAGCTCCTGGAGGGGCTTCCTCAGCTCATCCCGGGTGAGAAAGCTGCTCTGGACTCTGAGCTGACCCTGGAGGAGTTGACAGTCGCTGTTAATCAGATGGCATCAGGACGGGCACCGGGAATTGATGGTCTCTCCACTGACTTTTACCAGCGGTTCTGGAATACTCTTGGACCTGATTTGCACAGTGTTTTATTGGAGTGTTTTAGAACAGGATCTCTTCCTGTCTCCTGTCAGCGAGCTGTGCTTTCCCTGCTTCCCAAGAAAGGAGACCTGGCCTTACTTAAAAACTGGAGGCCGGTTGCTCTCCTCTGCACGGACTATAAGGTGCTTTCCAGAGCCTTATCGAACAGACTCAAGGACATCCTGGGAATACTTGTACAGACAGACCAAAGCTATTGTGTTCCTGACAGGAAAATTATGGACAACATTTTCCTAATTCGTGATGTTATTGATGTGTGCAGATCCCAGAATGTGAATTTTGGTATTGTTGCTTTGGACCAGGAGAAAGCCTTTGATAGGGTGGATCACTGTTATTTATTTTCTGCACTCAGGGCTTTTGGCATTGGTGATGGTTTTCTGGCCTGGATTGGTTTATTGTATAATGGTGCTCAATATATGGTGAAAATGGGGGCAGGGCTGAGTCGGCCAATCCCTGTGCAGCGAGGGATAAGACAGGGTTGTCCTCTCTCCGGTCAACTATATACCCTAGCTATTGAGCCCTTGCTGTGCATGTTGAGAGGTCGGCTCAGTGGTCTCTCACTGCCTGGGTCCTCTGATCTTGATCGTCCACTTACCGTTTCTGCTTACGCAGATGATGTTAATATTTTTGTCTCCAGCCAGGGGGATATTAAATGTTTGCAGGATACCCTGTCCCTGTACGAAAAGGCCTCATCTGCTCGGGTGAACTGGGCAAAGAGTGAGGCTTTGTTGGTGGGACAGTGGAGAGATCAGACAGTGCCCAGTCTGCCTGGAGGTCTTGAGTGGGGGAAGGAGGGCCTGAAGGTGTTGGGAGTATTTTTGGGCACTGAGGGGTTTCAGAACAAGAACTGGGAGGGAGTTAAGGAGAAAGTGTGCGCTCGGTTGTCTAAATGGAAATGGTTGCTACCCCAGTTGTCATATAGGGGAAGAGTTTTGGTTGCAAATAACTTGGTCGCCTCGACTCTTTGGCATAGACTTATTGCTCTGACACCACCGAGAGGCCTGATGGAGGACATTCAGCGAGTCATCCTGGACTTCTTCTGGTCTGGCCGGCACTGGATCCGAGCAGCAGCCCTCTACCTGCCTGTGGCTGAAGGGGGGCAGGGACTCATCAATATCCAGGCAAAAATAGCCTCTTTTAGACTCCAGACTGCACAAAGACTGCTGTACAATTGTGGCCCAAGCTGGTTTGATACAGCTCGTTTGCTGCTGAAGAGAGCCGGGCGATTGGGCTACGACAAACAGCTTTTCCTTTTAAAATCTGAGGATGTGGACTTAACTGGACTGACACCTTTTTATAGTTCGGTATTACAGGCATGGCAGATTTTTAAGGCCACACGTACCAAAAATGAGACTCCGGGCATGTGGCTGTTTGAGGAACCTTTGTTTTTTAATACTCTTATACAGACTCAAACACTGCAGTCTGCCAGCCTGCGAGCCTATTTTAGAGAGGCTGGCTGCACCAAACTGGGCCATCTGATGAAGATGACGGCAACATCGGTGGATATCTTGAGACAGAGAAGCAACATCACCTCCATCAGGGTCATCAACAGAGTGGTGGAGGAAGTCTGTGCTGCCCTGCCACAACCCCTGAGGGTTTTTGCACAAGACCACAATGTGTGTGACCAGTGGACCGAAGGGGAGGAGTATAGTTTCCCCTCTCTGTCTGTCACCCCAGTTGTGGGGGAGTGGCAGGAGGGAGGTGGTCAGCTGCTGTCGCTCACAACCCCGCACCTGGAGAAGTTACAGGACGCAGGGAAGAAGGCAATATATCAGATCTGCTGCAAGGTTCTGAGCCTGCGCTCTTTGGCAGGGATGAAGGAGTCGAGGTGGACTGGTTTTTTTGGTCCAGATGTTTCCCCGAAGGGCAGCTGGCGGTCTCTGTACAAGCTGCCCGTTGAAAAACGGACAGCAGACCTCCAGTGGAGGATTGTACATGGAGCAATAGCTACGAACAGATACAGAGCGCACCTGGATCCAGAGTTGGGGGAGGAGTGCATCTTCTGTTCTCAGAACGAGACCCTTGAACACTTATTTATTCAGTGTCCTCGTTTGTCTGCTCTGTTTGAGCTGTTAGAAAGGTGGTTTCGGGGTCTAGGGGAGATTTTTGCTTTTGATTTGTTTATTTTTGGCCCGAAGTACTGTGCAAAAAAGAAGGATGTACACTCATTGGTGAACTTTGTATCTGGCGTTGCTAAGTTGGTCATCTGGCTGACTCGCAGGAACCAGGCCCAGAGTGTTGGCAGTGTGGAGCCAGTGCTGGTCCTGAAGGGTCTGCTGAAGGCCAGACTGAGGGTGGAACATGCGTATTATCGGATGATGGACAATGTGCATGGTTTCGGTCATGTATGGGCTGTTGGGGGGGTTTTGTGCTCTGTGGGGGGGGACGGAGAGCTGAATGTAAGTTTCTGATTGGAGAAACAGGTTCTGTGTCTGGTTGACAGGTTTGTTGTATTTTATTTTTTTGTTTTTGTTGCTCTTGAATGAAGATGTGATGGTGAGCTGTTGTCTCTTTTGCTATGGTGCAATAAAGGGACTTTAAAAACCAAACCTCTCTCCTCTCCTCTCCTCTCTCCCCCTCTCCTCTCCTCTCCTCCTCTCCTCTCATCTCCTCTCCTCCTCTCCTCTCTCCTCCTCTCCTCTCCTCTCTGCAGCACAATGCAACTCAGAGAAGAGCATTATCTCCTCCTCTCTCCCCCTCTCCTCTCCTCCTCTCCTCTCCTCTCCTCCTCTCCTCTCATCTCCTCTCCTCCTCTCCTCTCTCCTCCTCTCCTCTCCTCTCTGCAGCACAATGCAACTCAGAGAAGAGCATTATCTCCTCCTCTCTCCCCCTCTCCTCTCCTCTCCTCTCTGCAGCACAATGCAACTCAGAGAAGAGCATTATCTCCTCCTCTCTCCCCCTCTCCTCTCCTCTCCTCTCTGCAGCACAATGCAACTCAGAGAAGAGCATTATCTCCTCCTCTCTCCCCCTCTCCTCTCCTCCTCTCCTCTCCTCTCCTCTCTCCCCCTCTCCTCTCCTCCTCTCCTCTCCTTTATAAATATGAATGACTGGCAGCTGATGCAACTCCTGCAGGTCCCCCCCCCCCATCTGTCTCTGCTCTAAATCTGATCTCAGTGTCTGCAGGGGGCTGTGGCGAGTGGGATGGTGCGCTGAAGGGGAGAGCTGGTTCGATCCCCTTCAGCAGGGACAGTCCTCCTGAGTGTGAGTGGCTCTGGATGAAGCTGATTGGACCGTGACCCGGCGCTCTGCAGGTCTGAGGAAGACGATGAAGGTGACGGAAGAGTCTCTCCCCAGACAAACCCCCATCAGAGTTATTTTATCCCCCCAAATAGAGAACCGCTCCATGTGTTTCATGGCAAAACTCCCAGAATCCCCTCTGAGGCCCGAAAACAAACACACTCTACATAAAGGGGGGAGTGTTCTCACATTTGTTTTATACCCCCCCCCCCCCCCCCCTACTGACTGAAGCCTGTTGTTCAGAAACCTCACAGTTTACACTCTGCTAACCGCTAACCGCTAACCGCTAACCGCTAACTGGGCTACGGCTCCAAAAACGTTCTCCTGGTCTCTGGACTGGTTCCACTCCACTCTGTTGCATCATGGGAAACCTCCTCCCTGCTCTCCAGTGAGTTCACACCAACACACACTCTCCTCTCCACCAACACACACTCTCCCCTCCATCAATACACACTCTCCTCTCCACCAACACACACTCTCCCCTCCACCAACACACTCTCCTCTCCACCAACACACACTCTCCCCTCCACCAACACACTCTCCTCTCCACCAACACACACTCTCCTCTCCACCAACACACACTCTCCCCTCCACCAACACACTCTCCTCTCCACCAACACACACTCTCCCCTCCATCAATACACACTCTCCTCTCCACCAACACACACTCTCCCCTCCATCAATACACACTCTCCTCTCCACCAACACACACTCTCCCCTCCACCAACACACTCTCCTCTCCACCAACACACACTCTCCCCTCCATCAATACACACTCTCCTCTCCACCAACACACACTCTCCTCTCCACCAACACACACTCTCCCCTCCACCAACACACTCTCCTCTCCACCAACACACACTCTCCCCTCCACCAACACACACTCCCCTCCACCAACACACACTCTCCTCTCCACCAACACACGCTCCTCTCCACCAACACACTCTCCTCTCCACCAAAACAACTCACTCTGCCCCTCCACCAACACACTCTCCTCTCTCTCCCACCACCAACACACGCTTGCCGCCTCCACTCAACACACTCTCCCTCCACCAACACACACTCTCCTCCCCTCCACCAACACACTCTCCCTCCACCAACAAACACTCTCAACCCTCCACCAACACACTCTCCCCTCCACCAACACACGCTCCCCTCCACCAACACACTCTCCTCTCCCCTAACACACACTCTCTCCCCTCCACCAACACTCCTCTCCTCCCCTCCACCAACACACACTCTCCCCTCCACCAACACTCTCCCCCACACCAACACACACCTCTCCCCCTCCACCAACACACATCTCCCCTCCACCAAAACTCTCTCCCCCTCCTCCAACACACTCTCCCCCCTCCACCAACCACACCCAACGACTCTCCCCTCCACCAACACAACAACTCACCCTCCACCAATACACTCTCCCTCCTCTCCCTCCACCAACACAATACTCACCCCGTCCACCATACACACCTCCCCCCACAAACCACTCTCCCCCAACCCACACCACCCACCACTCCCCCAATACACCCCCTCCACCAACACACCTCACCCCCACCAACCACCCCCCCACCACACACCTCCCCACAACCCCCCCCACACACTCCCCCACCAACCACTCTCCCCCTCCACCAACCACACCCCCCCACCACACACTCTCCCCCCACCCACACCCCTCCCCCCCACCACACACCTCCCCTCCACCACACACTATCCCCTCCACCCACACACCTCCCCTCACATCCACCACTCCCCTCCACCCAACACACCTCTCCCCCCACCAAACACACTCCCCTCCACCAACACACATCTCCCCCCACCAACCACCCCCTCTCCCCACCAACCCATCTCCCCCACCAACACACTCTCCCTCCACCAACACACTCTCTCACCACCACCCAACACACTTCCCTCCACCACACTCCTCCCAATCCCCCCAAACACTCCTCCTCCCAACACACTCCCCCCACCTCCACCAACACACTCATCCCCCTCCACCAACAACACCACTCTAATCCCTCCACCAACAACACACTCTCCCCTCCACCAACATACTCTCCCCCTCCACCAACACACTCTCCCCTCCACCAACACACTCTCCCCTCACACCAACAACACACTCTCCCCTCCACCACACACACACTCTCCCCTCCACCAACAACACACTCTCCCCTCCACAACACACGCTCTCCCCTCACCACATACTCTCCCCTCCACCACACTCTCCCCGCCACCAACATACTCTCCCCTCCACCACCAACACACTCTCCCCCTCCACCAACACTACACTCTCCACCCTCCACAACACACTCTCCCCTCCACCAACACACATCTCCTCTCCACCAACACACTCTCCCTCCACCACACACTCTCCCCTCCAACAACACACTCTCCCCTCCACCAACACACACTCTCCCCCTCCACCAACAACACACTCTCCCCTCCACCACACACACTCTCCCCTCCACCAACATCTCTCCCCTCCACCAACACACTCTCCCTCCACCAACAACATACTCTCCCCTCCACCAACACACACTCTCCCCTCCACCAACACACACTCTCCCCTCCATCAATACACACTCTCCTCTCCACCAACACACACTCTCCCCTCCACCAACACACTCTCCCCTCCACCAACACACTCTCCCCTCCACCAACAACACACTCTCCCCTCCACCAACACACACTCTCCCCTCCACCAACAACACACTCTCCCCTCCACCAACACACACTCTCCCCTCCACCAACATACTCTCCCCTCCACCAACAACATACTCTCCCCTCCACCAACACACACTCTCCCCTCCACCAACATACTCTCCCCTCCACCAACACACTCTCCCCTCCACCAACAACATACTCTCCCCTCCACCAACACACACTCTCCCCTCCACCAACAACACACTCTCCCCTCCACCAACACACACTCTCCCCTCCACCAACAACACACTCTCCCCTCCACCAACACACACTCTCCCCTCCACCAACAACACACTCTCCCCTCCACCAACACACACTCTCCCCTCCACCAACATACTCTCCCCTCCACCAACACACTCTCCCCTCCACCAACAACATACTCTCCCCTCCACCAACACACACTCTCCCCTCCACCAACACACACTCTCCCCTCCATCAATACACACTCTCCTCTCCACCAACACACACTCTCCCCTCCACCAACACACACTCTCCCCTCCACCAACAACACACTCTCCCCTCCACCAACACACACTCTCCCCTCCACCAACACACACTCTCCGTATTTCAGCAGAAAAGTTATCACGTTTTATTTAAAATACCAAAACTTTTGTCCTTGTATTTTTCCATCATTTTTTCTTTTCTAAAATATTACACTTTTGCTTCATCGAATTATTGTGAATGACTTATTGAACTATTCCGACTATGTGTCTTCAATTGTCTTTGACTGAAAATATACTTTATTTCTATATTTAATTTCTTTAATTTTCCGTCTTTTTTAGTTGATTTCTGATGGTATGATATTACTGCTTTAATCTTTAAACTTTTATGAACTATAACGACTCTTTCTGTTTAAATAACACGATCATTTTTCTCTACTTGGTGTTTGAAATATTAAGACATTTATCAAAGTAAATCCCACCACAATAAAAACGGTTGAAACGTTTTTCCGGAAATGTTCTTTTCTGATTTTAATTTCTTGAATTTTACTAATTTTCACGTCTTTAATTTTTACTCAAAATAATAAAACTTTTCCTGAATTATTCTTGAATTTTAGAAATCTTCTTTCTCGGATAAAAACAACTAATGACTGCACATTTTATAATTATAGCTACTTTTTTACGTGAAATTTTCAGCGTTTATTTAGGAAATTTTATTTTTTCCGAAATGATTAGGACTTTGGATTCTCTCTAAAATATTTGACATACCTTTTGTATTGAATTTAAATTTTTGGTTTTATTTTACCTAATAAGAAATAGTTTCTGGAAACCGGTTTGAACGAGTTCGGTTGTTTTTAACAAGTTCGTTATCGTTTTTCAACACCTTTAGTTTCCAGCCCATTCTGTCCTCTGCTCTGTCGTGATAAATGATGCAGTATCGTTTGTGCTTCACGACGAGACGACAGATCTCTCTGAAACGTGGCGACGTGTCGGGGCTACAGGACAACGTGTGGAACAGGGACGGTTTCTTAGTTTCCCGTTTGTTTACATTCTCTTTCCTGGAGGTCTGTCCCTAGGTCCGCCTCCATGATGATGTCATGAATGCCTTAGCGCTGTGATTGGTCGAGGAGCCTGTCATGTGTTTCAGTCACAGCATACATACAGTATGGAAGATACACACACACAAACGTGTAATGTAGGTTCACACACTGACTTTTGTGAATGCAGTCACATGTCATTATTCACACACACATATAATTACCTCACACACGTTTGTACACGCAGCCACACACACACACACACACACACACACACACACACACACACACACAGTGGTCCCAGGTCTCTGGTTTCACAGAAACTGGCTCCTTGTTTCTGAATATTTTTAGCCGCCCGTCCGGACCGACCGGTCTGCGGCTCAGTGCCGGCGCTGCAGAGGCAATGCATTCTGGGAGATTACCAGCCTGCAGGGGGGCGTTTTAAACTGACCGTGATGCTAATGACAGGCTGTCACACTGCTACAGCCAACACACACACACACACACACACACACACACACACACACACACACACACACACACACACACACACACACACACACACACACACACACACACACACACACACACACACAAACTGTCTGGTCTTGAGGCTTTGTGACTTCTTTTCAGGAGAAGCGAAGCGTTCAGGGCCGGTCAGCGCTGCAGTAAATCACAGAGATCAGATCTGATGAACTCAGAGGAATGAGAGCGTTTAGAGATCCATCAGAAGATCTCACTTTAAATATTAAAACTTATCCCCCAAAATATTACTTTTTTCTTTCTTAAACATTAAGGCTTTTTTACCCTAAAAAGTTTCACGAAACACAATTTTATTTAAATCAAAAATATTAAACCATTTTTACAAATCTTGTTTTTCAAATTAGTTTTAAAAAAAAATTCTCTGAATGTTTTTCCATTCCTCGGTCTCCTCCCAGCTGGACGTGCCTGGAACACCTCCCTAGGGAGGCGTCCAGGTGGCATCCTCACTAGGTGCCCAAACCACCTCAACTGGCTCCTTTCAACACGAAGGAGCAGCGGTTCTACTCCGAGTCCCTCCCGGATGACTGAACTTCTCACCTTATCCCTAAGGGAGATGCCAGCCACCCTGCGGAGAAATCCCATTTCGGCCGCTTGTATCCGCGATCTCGTTCTTTCGGTCCTGACCCATCCTTCATGACCATAGGTGAGGGTAGGAACGAAGATGGCCCGGTAGACCGAGAGCTTTGCCTTCTGGCTCAGCTCTCTTTTCCTCACAACGGTGCGGTAAAGCGACTGCAGTACCGCTCCCGCTGCTCCGATTCTCCAGCCCATCTCACGCTCCATTGTTCCCTCACTCGAGAACAAGACCCCGAGATACTTGAACTCCTTCACTTGGGGTTAGGCTTCATTCCCTACCTGGAGTGGACAGGCCATCGGTTTCCTGCTGAGAACCATGGCCTCAGATTTGGAGGTGCTGATCCTCATCCCAGCCGCTTCACACTCGGCCGCGAACCGATCCAGTGAGTGCTGAAGGTCACAGACCGATGAAGCCATTAGGACCACATCATCTGCAAAAAGCAGTGGTGCAATCCTTAGCCCACCGAACTGCAGACCCCCTCCCCCACGACTACGCCTAGAAATCCTGTCCATGGATATCACAAACAGGACAGCCTTTCGGAGAACCAGCACCTTATCGTGGTGGAGAGGTTTGTGTGCCCCGATTAACCTGGGGGCTGTGTTGTCTGGAACCTTATGTTCCCGGTAGGGTCTCTCATGGCAAATTGGTCTCAGGTAAGGGGCCAGACTAAGATTGGTTCAAAAGACCTCATGACAAACAAACATGAAAGCGAGGATACGACGGACCAGACTCAGGCGACAGAAGCTGGCTTTGGGGACGTGGAACGTCACCTCTCTGGGGGGGAAGGAGCCGGAGCTTGTGCGGGAGGTGGAGCGTTACCAGTTGGTTCTGGTGGGGCTCACCTCTGCGCACTGCGTCGGCTCTAGAACCTTACTTCTGGATAGGGGTTAGACTCTATTCTTCTTCGGAGTTGCCCAAGGTGTGAGGCACCGAGCGGTTGAGTGCCTCTTTGTTGGAGTTTACCCCAGTGGCAAGAGGGTCGCCTCCCTACGCCTGCGGGTCATGGGGGGGAAACTCTGACTGTTGTCTGTGCTTATGCACCAAACAGCAGTTCAGAGTATTCGCCCTCTTGGAGACCCTGAAAGAAGTCCTGTATGGGGCTCCCGAAGGGGACTCCTTAGTCTTGCTGATGATGGAGACACTTGGAGGGACATGATTGGGAGGAACGGCCCCCCTGATCTGAAAAGGAGCGGTGGTTTGTCACTGGACTTCTGTGCTAGTCATGGATTGGCCATAACAAACACCGTGTTCGAACATAAGGATGCTCATAAGTGTACGTGGTACCAGAGCACCCAAGGCAGAAGGTCCATGATCGATTTTGTTCATCACATTACTCAGCCTCCCCGGGAAAGTTTACTCTAAGGTGCTGGAAAGGAGGGTCCGACCGATTGTCGAACCTCAGATTGAAGAGGAACAATGCGGATTTCGTCCTGGTCCTGGAACGACGGACCAGCTTTTCACTCTCGCATGGATCCTGGAGGGGGCCTGGGAGTACGCTCATCCGGTCTACATGTGCTTTGTGGATTTGGAGAAGGCGTATGACCGGGTTCCCAGGGAGATACTGTGGGAGGTGCTGCGGGAGTATGGGGTGAGGGGGACTCTACTCAGGGCCATCCAGTCTCTGTACTCCTAAAGCGAGAGCTGTGTCCGGGTCCTCGGCAGCACGTCGGACCGATTTCACATGAAGGTTGGCCTCATTTTTTAGAGGTATTTCCACATTTTCAAAATAATAAAAACACACACTATTTTCACTTCACAAAATAGTGTGTGTGTGTGTGTGTGTGTGTGTGTGTGTGTGTGTGTGTGTGTGTGTGTGTGTGTGTGTGTGTGTGTGTGTGTGTGTGTGTGTGTGTGTGTGTGTGTGTGTGTGTGTGTGTGTGTGTGTGTGTGTGTGTGTGTGTGTGTGTGTGTGGCACATGTGTCAGTGACTGTGTGTTTCAGGAATGTAAACGCTGTGTGGTAAGGTGTGTTTACGCCCCCGTCCCAAAGCCCCGCCCACCGCAGGTACAGCCAGGTAATATTTAGGAGATCACACACACACACACACACACACATTCCTCAAATGACTGTGACAGGGACTTTGTGTGTGTGTATGTGTGTGTGTGTGTGTGTGTGTTTGTGCGTGCGTGGTGTGATCAACCAACTCCCTTTATTATCTGTCTGGAGATAATCCTCCTGATCGCTGCAAACATCTGAGGGGCAAAGTCCCTAAAATGCTTCCTGCTGAATATCTAAATAATCCACACACACACACACACACACACACACACACACACACACACACACACACACACACACACACACACACAGCTTCTTTTTGCTCTTATAGTTAGAAGGAGGTGAATTATGTGTATTACAGTCACTACAGTAGCGACTTTTCCCTAAATCATTTCGACTCTGATTCTTTAAATATTAAGACTTGAGACTAAATGATCAAATGTTTTCTTAAAATATTATTAATTATTTTACTGAAATGAAGAAACGTTTGTTCTTGTCACAATAATATCTCATTTATTTAACGTTTATTCCTCTACAGTGTTTGACTTTCCACCAAATATTAGGGCTTTTTGATATAACAATCTTTTACTGAAATACTGAAACGCTTTTTTGCAATATTATGAAGAGAAACAGAGCTGACAGCCAGCTGGGAAAAGGAACCAGTCTTCTGTTGGATTTCACTCACAAATGAAGAAAAAGCTGAAGAAATATCTGTGATCAACACGTCAGCACTGTCATTACGTGTTGTTGTACACACACACACACACACACACACACACACACACACACACACACACACACACACACACACACACACACACACACACACACACCATGTTGAAAGAGACTCCTGTCCCGTTTCAGTATGCGTGTGTGTGTGTGTGTGGCAGTGAGTCAAAGGACTGTTTGTCTCTCTCATGCTCTTCTACATGTTTTATAAATCCTCTCTCGGTTTTTAAAAGGATGAAGTCCCGCCTTCTTTCATTATATTTCAGACAGTAAACGGCAAGACCCAAAATATATTTCATAATATATATATATATATTTATATATATTATGAAATATATATATATATAAATATATATATATATATAAATATATATATATATTTATATATATATATATATTTATATATATATATATTTATATATATATATATATATTATGAAATATATAAATATATATAAATATAAATATATATATATATATAAATATATATATATATTTATATATATATATATTTATATATATATATAAATATATATAAATATATATATACAGTGGGGCAAAAAAGTATTTAGTCAGCCACCAATTGTGCAAGTTCTCCCATTTAAAAAGATGAGAGAGGCCTGTAATTTTTATCATAGGTACACTTCAACTATGAGAGACAGAATGGGGGAAACAATCCAGAAAATCACATTGTAGGATTTTTAAAGAATTTGTTTTCAAATGATTGTGGAAAATAAGTATTTGGTCAATAACAAAAGTTCATCTCAATACTTTGTTATATCCCCTTTGTTGGCAATGACAGAGGTCAAACGTTTTCTGTAAGTCTTCACAAGGTTTCCACACACTGTTGCTGGTATTTTGGCCCATTCCTCCATGCAGATCTCCTCTAAAGCAGTGATGTTTTGGGGCTGTCGCTGGGCAACACAGACTTTCAACTCCCTCCAAAGATTTTCTATGGGGTTGAGATCTGGAGACTGGCTAGGCCACTCCAGGACCTTGAAATGCTTCTTACGAAGCCACTCCTTCGTTGCCCTGGCGGTGTGTTTGGGATCATTGTCATGCTGAAAGACCCAGCCACGCTTCATCTTCAGTGCCCTTGCTGATGGAAGGAGGTTTTCACTCAAAATCTCACGATACATGGCCCCATTCATTCTTTCCTTTACACGGATCAGTCGTCCTGGTCCCTTTGCAGAAGAACAGCCCCAAAGCTTGATGTTTCCACCCCCATGCTTCACAGTAGGTATGGTGTTCTTTGGATGCAACTCTGCATTCTTTCTCCTCCAAACACGACGAGTTGAGTTTTTACCAAAAAGTTCTATTTTGGTTTCATCTGACCATATGACATTCTCCAATCCTCTTCTGGATCATCCAAATGCCCTCTAGCAAACTTCAGACGGGCCTGGACATGTACTGGCTTAAGCAGGGGGACACGTCTGGGAACTGCAGGATTTAAGTCCCTGGCGGCGTAGTGTGTTACTGATGGTAGCCTCTGTTACTTTGGTCCCCAGCTCTCTGCAGGTCATTCACTAGGTCCCCCCGTGTGGTTCTGGATTTTTGCTCACCGTTCTTGTGATCATTTTGACCCCACGGGGTGAGATCTTGCGTGGAGCCCCAGATCGAGGGAGATTAGCAGTGGTCTTGTATGTCTTCCATTTTCTAATAATTGCTCCACAGTTGATTTCTTCACACCAAGCTGCTTACCTATTGCAGATTCAGTTTTCCCAGCCTGGTGCAGGTCTACAATTTTGTCTCTGGTCTCCTTTGACAGCTCTTTGGTCTTGGCCATAGTGGAGTTTGGAGTATGACTGTTTGAGGTTGTGGACAGGTGTCTTTTATACTGATAACGAGTTCAAAAAGGTGCCATTAATACAGGTAACGAGTGGAGGACAGAGGAGCCTCTTAAAGAAGAAGTTACAGGTCTGTGAGAGCCAGAAATCTTGCTTGTTTGTAGGTGACCAAATACTTATTTTACCGAGGAATTTACAATTAATTCATTAAGAATCCTACAATGTGATTTCCTGGATTTTTTTTTCTCATTTTGTCTCTCATAGTTGAAGTGTACCTATGATGAAAATGACAGGCCTCTCTCATCTTTTTAAATAGGAGAACTTGCACAATTGGTGGCTGACTAAATACTTTTTTGCCCCACTGTACATATATATTTATATTTATATATATATTATGAAATATATTTATATATATATTTCAGATTACAGATATCTTGTGTGTCAAGTTCAAGAAAGAGTCAATGTCTGGCATGGTAGGTACCGTTTCCTAGATTGAAATCTACTTTTCATGAAATGTTGACACAACAAACTGCGAGAGCGTTGAAAATGATTTGTCTCTGGCTCACAAACTGATTTCTTCTGAGATAAAACCCCACTAACGGACATATCATTTTTAATTTATTTCTTGGACTCATTTTCTACATTTTCCAGACAAAACTCATTTATTTTTGGACCTTTCTTAAACATTTTTTGGGAATTTTCAGCGATTTTTCAGAATTGTTCTCATATTTTTGAGGAAGATTTTTTGTAACTGTGGGGTAATTGAGGAGTAAAGAGTAGCCATCGTGACATTAGTAATACAGTAAAGGAGATAGGACCCTCTCAGGTTAAAAGGAGAAGCGGAAAGTCTACAAGCCTCCTCAGATACTGAGTCTCCTGTGAAAGTCACGCCTCTGTCTTTGTGTTTATTTATGTCTGCGTGGCTCAGGGAGAAAACAGGGATGAAAAAGGAGAAAGTTCCAGAAGAATCCGGACTGAACTGTGGTTCAGACACCGAGAGATCACAGTTTACCTCCCGGGGTTTCTGTCGCTCAGTGTTTTGCAGTTGTAGAAGCAGGCATCCACCTTCACTCTCTTCCTTCCTGCAGGACTCTCTCTCAGGCTTCAAAGGAGAAGAAGCTGCTGAAGTAAAATGGGAGAGTTTAAGCGGATGATTGGAGCCTAGCTGCTGGGCAGCTATCAGTAGCTAGATTATTAAATAGAAAGCTGACGTTTGTACACCTCCCAAAACTTCAATATGTCCAGCCCCCCCCCCCCCCCCCCACCTCTGTGACCTCTCCCACCAACACTTTTATTCTTGATTCATAACAATGTCTTGTTGTAAATTATTGGACTTTTTTCCAAAGACAACCGTTTTATTTCCCTAAACATTAGGACATTGTGTTCTTTAAATGTGAAGTCTTTTCCCTCGAAATGCCTTTCTGTGTTTCTATTACAATAAGCCCAATCACATGCGTTTACTGATCTTCAGATATCTTTCATAAAATGATAGGAAAAAGTTTCCTATCATTTTTTTCATATCATTTGGAGAACATCTTTCACATAACTTTCAGATATGTTTCATTTATTTTGGGACATTTTTTCCAATAATTTACAGAAAACCCGAGAGGTTTTTTATAAATTTAAAAATTTTAAATCATTTTTGGGTGAACTACAGGAAAATGGAATTTTCAAAATCCAGATTGCGTCTCAAGTCAAAAATTTAGGAAAAAGTTTGGTTAAAATTTAAACCCTTTTACACCCCCTGTCCTCTTCCTCCTCCTCTTTTCCCCCCTCTGCCGGGGGTTTTTGGGGGTTTTTGGTTTTCCGGGGGGACGGCGCTTTCTGTCTGCATTTTGATGAGTTTAAAACTTTAAAACCCCCTGCGGGGGATTTAAAGTATTTTGGGGTGTAATTAGGGGGCAAACCACTTACCTTTTTCCTTCCCCACCCGCCAATTCCAGCCCAGGGGGGGCCCTTTAAACCAGCTATTAAATTTCCCGCCACACACACACACCCCACACAACCCACACACACACAAACACACACACACACACACACACACAAAAACAAAACACAAGAGTTTTGGCTTTGGGGCTGCAGACCGGGGGAAAGGGAGCCCCTGAAAAAGCCCCCCCCCCCCCCCCGAAAAAAAAAAAAACCGCCCAAGAAAAAAAAAAAAAAACCCCAAAAAAAAAAAAAAACCCCCCCCCTTTAACCAAAAAAAACCTTTCGCTAATGAAAAAAAAAATTTAAAAAACTTTAAATTTCTAAAAACAGGGGGGGCCCCCTTTTTTTACCCAAAGCTTTTTTTGGGTCGGCTTCAGTGGTGGGAGAAAGGGGTTTTAATTTAATACATTAAGACAGCTTTTTACAGCACTTCGACTCCCCGCTCTAAGCCCCTTTTTTCCCCCAAAAAAGGGTCCCCGGTTTTAAGATCCCTTTTTTTGCTTCCTGGTTCTAGCCGTAGCACCCCCTTTTGTTTCCACCGTCCCAGGCCGAGTGGGCTCAAATGGGCTGCGCGTTGTCATGAGTAACCTTTGCGTGCGCTTGACGATTCATATTCACTGTCGGGCCCGTCACACCAACCCGATTTCAACCCCCCCCCCCCCCCCCATCGTGACTGTTCCCAAATTTTTCGGCTTTAGGGCAGGTTTATGTCAGGGAAAAAGCTTTCCCCTTTACAAACCCTTTAAACCAGGGACTTACTGGTTTTTTGGGAGAAGCCCTTTTTTTTTTACTCAAATTTTAAAGGGGTAGTTTTTCCCCTTTTGGTTTTGTTTGATGGCCCGCCCGTGAGCCCTGTAATTTATTTCCCATCCAAAAAAGGTGGGGGGGGGGGGGGGAATTTTTTAAAAAACACGGAGAAAGTTTTTCCTGCTTTCCCAATGGCCCCTAAAAAAACGGTTTATTAAAATCCGGGGATAAAAAGCACCCCCAAAACTGACCCCGGGTTTGCTGCCGGGGCTTTATAAAGTGTGTGTGTTCAGTGTGTGGGCGCCTGTTGTCCCTTTTGCCCGAGATACTGCTGTTTTAAAATTGTACTCGCTGTACTCCAAGAGCTGTAAACTCAGGTTAATCTCCCCCCAGAAGTAAGCGTGAGGTATTGGTTCGTATTGGATCTTGGATATTGCCCGGCAGCCGAGTGGGGATAGAAAGATCCAGTTTTTCGGCGCTTAAAGCTGGCGCCGCTGCGGTGGGAACACGAAGAACCAGATCTTTATCGACTCCAGCTCCGGCTCCAGCTCCAGCTCCGGCTTCAGCTCCGACTCCAGCTCCGGCTCCAGCTCCAGCTCCAGCTCCGACTCCAGCTCCGGCTCCAGCTCCGGCTTCAGCTCCGGCTCTGCCTCCAGCTCGGGGTTGGTGGAAAAAACGGTATATATGTGCTCAAAGGATAAATGAGTGAAGGAGAATGGAGCACGGTAAAGAAGGCAATTGATGTTCACTCCAAATGTTCAGTTCTGATTATACTGTCAGCTGAAATATGATTCCGATGTCCGTATTCTAAATAAAAAATAGTTTGGCAGAACGACTGAAACTCTGATCCGAGGAACGTCACGTGAATCCACGCCCAGTGCCAACGTTAGGTTCTGTATTTTGGAGGAATGTCTCAAATCAGGGACAAAATGTGTTCCCTTCGAGACCGGATCTCCACGCGTACGTTCTGAACGGCACCTTCATTAGGTCTTAAACTCGGGGTTCAGGTAGCGATTGTGTTTCAGCGTTACATAAATGCATTTCTAAGGACGTTATTTGAGTTCCTGGCGTAAATTCAACGTAGATTTCTGTCATTGGGATGAAAGTCTTCAGTTGGTTTGATTAGAAATGTTTTGGGGAAACGTGATACGGGACAATCCCATCGAAACCAGGTTTCCATTTACTTTCATCCAATGTGAACGTCCCTTTAGAAACGGAGAGTCATTGGTCCAACTCGTGCTCTTCCTTCTGGGGAAACGAAGGTAAAAATTACCCAGAATCCAAAGCACTGATCCTGAGTTATTTTTAATAACCTCAGTTCTGATGTGGACCCAGTGGCGGGCCGTGCATTTCACACCTAGGCCTTCAGTGATGTCCTACACAGTCCTACCTGAATTATTCCACCTCTTAGTGCCATCATTATGACGCCATGGCTCTAGAAACTATACATTTAGACAGAAACGCAGTATAACCAGGCGTTGCATCACCTTAACATAGTCAAGTACAACAGAGTTATATTAATATTTCTGAAGCATTTATAATGAATACATCAGCATATTTACAGTTAACTTAATGAATCAGATTATCTGACAAACCGCTCCTTGACACCTGTGTCTGTCACATAACGCAGAACAAGTGCCAGCTGTGCTACATTACCCACATCTGACGTCTCGTCCACCATAACAGCGACAAAGGGTGCTTTTTTAATCTTCATTTTGATCTCTTCTCCCATCACTTCAGCAATAGCATGAATCAGGTCGTTTTGTATTTTGCCTGACGTCCCAGTAAACATGTTGTTTGTGTACAGGTGGTAATGCAAATCTGTGTTGTTCTCAGCAAGAAAGGAAAGAAGCTCCACGTAGTTTCCTCTGTTTCTGGACTCGGCGCTTTCATCGTGTCCCCTAAATGAAAGTTCCTGTTTACCCAAAAACAGGACACAATCAATCAGTCTTTCAATATTTCCCTATTTTTGTTCACCCTTTCGTTGTGGAGTTCCGTTTCCCTGCGCACTTGTTCTTGAGCTGTAGATCCACTCGGGTGTCCCCAAAGGTTTTCAAAAGCACCAGTGCTTCCAAGTGCCCAGCTGTGCTTTGGTGTCTCGTTGCTGCCTTGGTTAGACAACCAAGTTTGCAAATTTAGTGTGGCTCCAAACACCAAATCGATCAGTTGCAAATACCAGGCATTCCCGGCAGTACAATTTGCAGTGCCTCTCGGAGGCTGTGAGCCAGGGGTACCGCTCGTAGTTTCCCTGCTGTGCTAGGCTCGCTAGCGTTGGAGTTGGCCGTTCCCTTTTCAAGATGTGTAGCTTTACTTGAAAAGTTCGTTTTGAAAATGGCGTTGTAATTATATCTTCTACCAAATTGATCTCTTCTCCTCCTTCAGCCATTGTGGGTTGAAAAAAATAGCTTGTAGAAATCTACACAAATTAGCTCGCTCAAGTTCTAGTTCTGTTTGCTAGCTTTGCCCATAGACTGTATGGCTCTGCCTACTGCCTAGCTCTGCCTCTCAATAGTGCGTATCCAATCAGAAGATGTGCACGTGCTAACTTAGCGTACGCCTGCTAGCTGGCCCGTTGTCGCCACCTCGAAATCTGATTGGTTAACGCCACAGTTTTGTTTGCGTTCACTTTAAGCTACAGCCGCCCGCACTGTTGATTCTGAAGGCCTAAGGGCAGATTTCTTTGACCCTAGCAACACATTATGGCTGAAATATGATTGGATAAAAGCTCTAACATAAAGGCCAGCCCTCCAAATCTCGTTCTGAGGCTGGAAGCAGCGCAGCCAAGACGAACGCTATAAAATGAAGAGAATAGACTATGGGGAATA
>NC_086352.1:4710809-4763309 GCF_036324505.1 Eleginops maclovinus | reverse complement strand
TGATCTTCTATGTGCATGATCAGTTAAGTTTTATTTATTACTTTTTGAGTGTTGGCTGAGTGATCAGTGTTTCTTCTCGGGTGTTTTTCGTGAGGAATGGCGGCCTCCGAGACGCCAGCTCCGTCTATCCGGTGCGGATAGTCCCGATAATAGTGTCTCTGTGGAGGAGGTTCTGCTGGCTGTCGGTGAGCATGGCAATATTTCTTTTTGCATCACGCATGAACAACGCTGTGGTGGTGTTCATGAAGGATGAGCCGCATGTCCAGCAGCTGATCGAGAGCAGCGTGTTTATTAGGGAATTATATGTCCAGGTCTCCCGGCTGTCAGTGCCATCCACGCAGATCACCATCTCTGGTGTTCCGCCGTTTACACCGAACAAGCTTTTAGAGAACGAGCTCCGCAGGTTCGGTAAATTTGCCAGCGGTATCAAAACTGTGAATTTGAGATGCATGGATCCCAAACTGAAGCACGTTCAGTCTCTGAGGCGGCAGGTCTTTATGTTTTAGACTCGCCTACTCAGACTCTGGACGTGTCTTTCAGAGTTAAACAAGGGGAATGTTTTGAATGTGGGACACAAGCTCTTCGCATGTCTGCACAAACAGCAGAGGGCCGCCAACGCAGCACCAGCCGCTGACGCGACACCGGCTGCTACCGCGACACCAGCCGCTGACGCGACACCGGCTGCTACCGCGACACCAGCCGCTGATGCAGCACCGGCTGCTAACGCGACACCGGCCGCTGATGCAGCACCGGCTGCTAACGCGACACCGCCGCCACCGCAGCACCGGCCGCCAACGCAGCACCGGCCGCTGATGCAGCACCGGCTGCTACTGCGACACCGCCGCCACCGCAGCACCGGCCGCCACCGCAGCACCGGCCGCCACCGCAGCACCGGCCGCCGACGCAGCACCGGCTGCTGCTGCAGCACCGGCTGCTACCGCAGCACCGGCCGCCGACGCAGCACCGGCCGCTGATGCAGCACCGGCCGCCGACGCAGCACCGGCTGCTGCTGCAGCACCGCCGCCACCGCAGCACCGGCCGCCGACGCAGCACCGGCTGCTGCTGCAGCACCGGCTGCTACCGCAGCACCGGCCGCCGACGCAGCACCGGCCGCTGATGCAGCACCGGCTGCTAACGCGACACCGCCGCCACCGCAGCACCGGCCGCTAACGCAGCACCGGCCGCTGATGCAGCACCGGCCGCCACCGCAGCACCGGCCGCCACCGCAGCACCGGCCGCCGACGCAGCACCGGCCGCTGATGCAGCACCAGCTGCTGAAAAGACACTGGAGATGGATTTGGATTTCCATCCCGGAAACCATGCTGGAGAGGAACACGGATCTCTACACTCTGGAACAAAATAAGATACTTTCTTGAACTTACACTAAATCTGTAAAGGTCAGCGATTCGTCTTGCATTAGTTCCCTGTTACCATCTCTTATGTTAACGGGTCGGTTTTGACCCGTGTTTTAACTTAGTTGTAAAATACACTAAAAACAATGATCTATCTTCCAATTTGTTTCTCATCTCTTGGTTACCTTGTTAGGCTTCCTTATCCATAAACATATTGGTTTTAATATGTTTGGTGTGGGCCCCTGGGCCTATCTTTTGACAGTATACCCCTCGATTTCAATAAAGAAAAAAGTAAAATGAACCTCAAGAGAATCATTTAAATAAATAAAAGGTTGTTGTCACCTGACTATTACTGAGGGGGTTTAGAACACATCTCTTAAATAACTTAGTTTTATTTATTTTTTCCTTTTATATGAACTATAGTAACATCTATGGTGTTAGGGTCCGTTTCGACCCATATATATTTACTTCAAGAAAAAGGCAGAAAAGTTTTTTCAGCAATAGAACTTTAGTACAAACACAAAATGAAAAGCAGAACAAATTTACATACAGTGGGGCCTCCTCAGCCACCAATTGTGCAAGTTCTCCCATTGAAAAAGATGAGAGGCCTGTCATTTCATCATAGGTACACTTCAACTATGAGAGACAGAATGGGGGAAACAATCCAGGAAATCACATTGTAGGATTTTAATGAATTCATTTCAAATGATTGTGGAAAATAAGTATTTGGTCAATAACAAAAGTTCATCTCAATACTTTGTTATATACCCTTCGTTGGCAATGACAGAGGTCAAAGGTTTTCTGTAAGTCTTCACAAGGTTTCCACACTGTTGCTGGTATTTTGGCCCATTCCTCCATGCAGATCTCCTCTAAAGCAGTGATGTTTTGGGGCTGTCGCTGGGCAACACGGACTTTCAACTCCCTCCAAAGATTTTCTATGGGGTTGAGATCTGGAGACTGGCAAGGCCACTCCAGGACCTTGAAATGCTTCTTACGAAGCCACTCCTTCGTTGCCCTGGCGGTGTGTTTGGGATCACTGTCATGCTGAAAGACCCAGCCATGCTTCATCTTCATTGCCCTTGCTGATGGAAGGAGGTTTTCACTCCAAATCTCACGATACATGGCCCCATTCATTCTTTCCTTTACACGGATCAGTCGTCCTGGTCCCTTTGCAGAAGAACAGCCCCAAAGCTTGATGTTTCCCCCCCCATGCTTCACAGTAGGTATGGTGTTCTTTGGAGGCAACTCTGCATTCTTTCTCCTCCAAACACGACGAGTTGAGTTTTTACCAAAAAGTTCTATTTTGGTTTCATCTGACCATATGACATTCTCCCAGTCCTCTTCTGGATCATCCAAATGCCCTCTAGCAAACTTCAGACGGGCCTGGACATGTACTGGCTTAAGCAGGGGGACACGTCTGGAACTGCAGGATGTAAGTCCCTGGCGGCGTAGTGTGTTACTGATGGTAGCCTCTGTTACTTTGGTCCCAGCTCTCTGCAGGTCATTCACTAGGGCCCCCCGTGTGGTTCTGGGATTTTTGCTCACCGTTCTTGTGATCATTTTGACCCCACGGGGTGAGACCTTGCGTGGAGCCCCAGATGGAGGGAGATTAGCAGTGGTCTTGTATGTCTTCCATTTTCTAATAATTGCTCCCACAGTTGATTTCTTCACACCAAGCTGCTTACCTATTGCACATTCAGTTTTCCCAGCCTGGTGCAGGTCTACAATGTTGTCTCTGGTCTCCTTTGACAGCTCTTTGGTCTTGGCCATAGTGGAGTTTGGAGTATGACTGTTTGAGGTTGTGGACAGGTGTCTTTTATACTGATAACCAGTTCAAAAAGGTGCCATTAATACAGGTAACGAGTGGAGGACAGAGGAGCCTCTTAAAGAAGAAGTTACAGGTCTGTGAGAGCCAGACATCTTGCTTGTTTGTTAGTGACCAAATACTTATTTTACCGAGGAATTTACAATGAATTCATTAAGAATCAGACAATGTGATTTCCTGGATTGTTTCCCCCATTCTGTCTCTCATAGTTGAGGTGTACCTATGATGAAAATGACAGGCCTCTCATCTTTTGAAATGGGGGAACTTGCACAATTGGTGGCTGACTAAATACTTTTTTGCCCCACTGTATATAAATAACATAAATATAACAAAATATAGATTTTCAAGGTCAAACAAACAACAACCAAACAAGCAAATCAAACCAATAGAAATCAATTACTAGTTCCAACACTAATAAAAAACAAAATCAGAGTAAAAGCCTCTGTGTGCAAGAACATGCATGTGTATGTGTGTGTGTGTTTAGATGCATGTGTGGCAAAAAGTGACACTTTTGGTGTGTGTTTGCAGAGATATTTGTCGCAGTTGAAGCACAATACATTTGTCTTTCTGTCCTTACTGCTTGGGCAGACCTGACACCTCTTTCTTTTAGAGTCAGGTGGCCTGAGTGGGGTTGTGGCTGTTGTGGATGATGTTGAGGCAGGGCTGTCTGAGGAGGATGCTGGCGTGGACGGAGTTCTAGGTGAGCTCTGCAGCTGTCTGACCAAGGTTGCAGCATCTGGGTCTCGGGGCACCCGTTCCCTTCGCTCAATGTGTGGCTTGACAAGGGAATTTCCCAGCTCCTCAAGAAACATTCTCCGCTTGTTTTTTTTGGTTGAGTTCCATCCTTGGTGGATGTGGGCCCACAACACAAATGCATTACATGCAGACACATCAAGGATGTTGTAAAACACAACCATTGGCCATCTCCTGGTCATTCACTGGCAAGTGTAGGTGGCAGTCAGCTTGTCCAGGTTGTCCACTCCTCCTTTGTTTTTGTTATAGTCGAGGATAATTGTGGGCTTTATGTCACTTCTTGATGACACAGCTGCATCTTTGTGAAGAGCAGACATAAGTATCACATTCCGGTTTTTTTTGGACAATATGAGACAACAGTGGTGGTGTCTGTAAAAGCAAACTTTGTGGAAAGTGCAGTCCTGTCCTTCACCTGCAAGATTTCAGCAGGCAGCTCAGGTTTATTTTTCTTCACTGTGCCCACCATGGTAAGTTCCCTCCTGAGAAGTTCTTGTCCAAGGTCATAGTGATATTGTGACCCTGCAGTCCAGTACTCATATCGAGGACCACACGTTTTCCTTGGTTTTTCTCAGGGATGCCACTCGCAGCTTTGCCTGTGTAAATCTGTAGATTCCAGGCATAGCTGGTTTTTGCATCACAGGCTGCCCAGATTTTTATGCCGTACTTCCCTGGCTTACTGGGTATGTATTGCCAGAAGGGGCATTTTCCTCGGAAAGGGACAAGACGTTCATCCACTGTCACCTCTGGCCCTGGGTTGAACATCAGTGGAAGGATCTCCAACAGATCTTACCATTTTTGGACTTGAATCTTTCAGCGGGAGCAGCTTCAGCACCGGTGACCTCCTCATCAGACTCATCAGATGTGTCTGTGTCTTCTGGATGATACTCCACATTGTCTTCCTCCTCAGAAACCTGCTCATCAGAATCACTATGCTGCTCTGTGTCCTCTCCCTCATTTTCTCCAAAAATATTATCCAGAACTTGGCTCACTGAAAATCTTCTTCTCATGCATGCTACAAATTGGAGATGTGCACTCTGCAAGTCACCAGTCCTATACTGAATTGGCCTCACATGTCTGGACATGCCAGTCTTTGTTTGTTTTGTTTTTGTGCAGGTATACTGGAAAACAAGGCAAAATGAGAATCCCCTAAAGCTCACATGATTAGGAGAGGAGCTGGCTGACAGTGTGTTGGCTGACAGTGAACTTGTGATTTCAGTTTTGGCTCTAATTATTGCTTTATAATCTGATTTTAATAACTGGGTCGAAACCGACCCTAACAACACAAAGGTCTTCATTTCAACTAGAGCGTTTTATAATTCAGTGAAAACAATTTTTTTTTGTTCTATTTTGTTGAAATAGAGGTTCCTGACAAAGTCATAAAGCCTTGATGCAATAAACAAATTGATATGGTTATTTAATGCATGTAAAACCTAAAAACGGGTCGGTGCCGACCCTAACACAAGACGAAGGTTAAGTGGCACTGACAAGTTAATTCGGTCTGTTTCGGCTCTAAAACGTCTGGCGGGTTTGGACCTGCCAGACGAAAGAAAACGTTATCGTATTAAACACATTACAGCGCTGTTTACTACATCTGTCCTGTTTCTACTCTCTCTCTCCATGCATACCTTAAACATAGGGTCTTTACACATAAATGGTGGGAGATTTACAAAAGAGGGCAATAATAAAGGAGGTGTCTGCACAAAAAGTTAAATCTCCATCCTGCAGATAAAAGAAATGGCTGCCCCGAGCTCTTTCTTTTTCAACCTGGAGAGATCGGTGGCTCAGAGGAAGCAGATCACCGGCCTGAAGCTGCCAGGAGGTAGAGTAACCACCAGTGAGATGAGGAGCCATGCTACGAGCTTCTACGCTGACCTCCTTGGGGCACAACAGTGCAGCATGGAGTGTCGTGAGGAGCTCCTGGAGGGACTTCCTCAGCTCAGCCCGGAGGAGAAAGCTGCTCTCCACTGCGAGCTGACAATGGAGGAGCTGACAGACGCGGTCAACCAGATGGCATCAAGGCGGGCACCAGGGATCGATGGCATCTCCAACGACTTCTTAAAGCGGTTCTGGAACATCCTTGGAGCCGACTTACATGGAGTTTTTATTGAATGTTTCAGAACAGGTTCTCTCCCTGTGTCCTGCCAACGGGCAGTGCTATCCTTACTGCCCAAAAAAGGAGACCTTGCGCTGCTCAAGAACTGGAGGCCTGTGGCCCTTCTTTGTGCAGATTATAAGGTGCGTTCCAGAACCTTATCAAAGCGACTTAAAGGCAGTCCGGAAGCTATGGTTCAGCCTCACCCAACATACTGTGTACCAGACAGGACAATAATGGACAACGTTTTCTTCATGCGTGATGTCATGGATGTTTGTAGGTCTCACGGTGTCAATCCCGAAGTACTCTGGCTAAAAGGAGTCCGTCCACACGCTGCTGAACTCTTTATCCGGTGCTGCAAAGTCGGCCATTTGGCTGACGCGCAGGAACCGGGTCCAGGGTACCGGTAGTGTGGAGCCGGGGGATTATGCTCTGTGGGGGGGATGGAGAGCTGATGGTTCATGTGTGATTGCTGTGGTTGACTGTTTGTTTGTTTGTTTGTTTGTTTGTTTGTTTGTTTGTTTTCAGGAATGTTTTTATTTGATGCTTCTTGTGTTCACTCCGCTCAAGTGATGAGGCGAGAGTGACTGATCTGTTCTTACTCCACGCAATAGTTCCATAAAGGGACTTTGAAAACCAAACCTCCTCTCCCCTCCTCTCCTCTCCTCTCCCCTCCTCTCCTCTCCCTCCTCTCCTCTCCTCTCCTCTCTCCTCTCTCCTCCTCTCCCCTCCCCTCCCCTCCCCTCCCCTCCTCTCCTCTCCTCTCCTCTCCTCTCCTCTCCTCTCCTCTCTCCTCTCCTCTCTCCTCCCCTCCTCTCCTCTCCTCTCCTCTCCCCTCCCCATCATAGAAATGTATAAAACAGTGAAACAGTTCCAGGTTAGGACCTGAGTTTCTGTGTGGCTAACATGTTCGTTCCTCTAATGACAAACATTATGACTAACAAGGCAACAACAACAACAACAACAGAACACAATAGATATGTTGTTTACTTTAGTCTATATCATGTTGAATGTGAAGGTCATGCTAACAGATAGCTTTACCTGCAGGGGTATCTCTGCAGGTGCACTGTTGCTCGACCAGCTAACACACACACACACACACACACACACACACACACACCGCCAGGTCAACACGCCTGGACTCTGATACCCCCGCCCTATCTGGCCCTGTATTGGCCCGAGCAAACACTGTGTGACTGAAGGACTTTACACCTTGTCTTAAAGGGGGGGGTAATTGATAGCCCCCTCCCTGAGCAAACTGCTGGTGATTTCTGGCATGAATGTGCACACATACACACACACGCAGTGTGGGTGAGATTCATGCAGTGTGTGTGAGCTTCATGCAGTGTGTGTGAGCTTCATGCAGTGTGTGTGAGCTTCATGCAGTGTGTGTGAGCTTCATGCAGTGTGTGTGAGCTTCATGCAGTGTGTGAGCTTCATGCAGTGTGTGTGAGCTTCATGCAGTGTGTGAGCTTCATGCAGTGTGTGAGCTTCATGCAGTGTGTGTGTGAGCTTCATGCAGTGTGTGTGAGCTTCATGCAGTGTGTGAGCTTCATGCAGTGTGTGTGAGCTTCATGCAGTGTGTGAGCTTCATGCAGTGTGTGTGAGCTTCATGCAGTGTGTGAGCCGTGTAATAAAGGGGTCAGAGGTGTACAAGGCTGCAGTGTGTGTGAGCTGAACACGCGGGGTTAATGTGTTGCAGGAATGAAGCAGGAATCTTCCCGGGGTTTATCTTATCAGTGTTTACTGTTAGCATGGTGTAGCTCCTCTCTGCGGACTGTCTGTCGGACGCCAGCTGTCAGAGGTTCACGCTCATAGAGGAATAACTCACCTGAACATCTGGATGCACCACTGCTGCTCAGAAAACACAAGTGGGAAAAACAAGTGTGTGTTCACCAGGAAGTATGCAAATAACACATCATAAATGATAATGATATGTATGAATGCAGAAACATCTGGCTCCGTCATGAGGTCTGGAGTTCAGAAGCGTCTGTTCTCTTCCACACAATATAAGAAGTGTCTGAGCTGCAGGGATGATGTCTGCCGCTCAGACTGCAGAGCTTTGAGGCTGAGCGCTACGGAGCCGACAGGGGCTAACGCGCTACATCAGCTCTTCCATTAGGAAGGATGCAGATACAGAAACACTCTGCAGCTTCAGAGAGGAAGCAGATACAGAAACACAAATCAGAACTCCTGCAGAAACATCTGCAGCAGCTCTTCAACACATGCAGCATCTAGAGAACATTCAGCAGAGGAAACATGAGCAGTTTACTAAAAGCTGCAGAAACCAAACGCTGCAAGAAGCTCCAACACAACGGAGACCAGGGGACACTAAAGAGAGACGCACACAGCTGGAGACCAGGGGACACTAAAGAGAGACACACACAGCTGGAGACCAGGGGACACTAAAGAGAGACGCACACAGCTGGAGACCAGGGGACACTAAAGAGAGACGCACACAGCTGGAGACCAGGGGACACTAAAGAGAGACGCACACAGCTGGAGACCAGGGGACACTAAAGAGAGACGCACACAGCTGGAGACCAGAGGACACTAAAGAGAGACGCACACAGCTGGAGACCAGGGGACACTAAAGAGAGACGCACACAGCTGGAGACCAGGGGACACTAAAGAGAGATGCACACAGCTGGAGACCAGGGGACACTAAAGAGAAACGCACACGGCTGGAGACCAGGGGACACTAAAGACAGACGCACACAGCTGGAGACCAGGGGACACTAAAGACAGACGCACACAGCTGGAGACCAGGGGACACTAAAGAGAGACGCACACAGCTGGAGACCAGGGGACACTAAAGACAGACACACAGCCGGAGACCAGGGGACACTAAAGAGACACGCACACAACGGAGACCAGGGGACACTAAAGAGAGACGCACACAGCTGGAGACCAGGGGACACTAAAGAGAGACGCGCACAGCTGGAGACCAGGGGACACTAAAGAGAGACGCACACACAGCCGGAGACCAGGGGACACTAAAGGGAGACGCACACAGCTGGAGACCAGGGGACACTAAAGATCGGAGCGCTGGGTGAAGTTCAGGATCATAAAGCTGGACTCTGTCTCTGTGGACAGAGTTAATGGTTTAAATGACTTCTTAGTGGGAACATTCCCAGTATAATTACTTGTAAAGACAGCAAACATTAAAACAGCTAGCTCACTTTACACTTCCTGTCCCCTCCTGAATGAAAGGGTTGTATATGTTCTGTAATGAATACAGCACGCCTCTAATGTGTGGTGCCTCTATCAGAGGGATTTTGTAATATAAAGTGTTTGCGTGACGCTGCACCGCACAACTTCCTGTTTCTGCAGAAACTCCTCAAAATATGAGAGAAATTTCTCTGAAACACGTCGTCTTGTTGTCAATGGTTTGTTTGTTTGTGACCACAGCAATGCTCAATAATTACACGAGAAGAGACGGAGAGGAACCTCCTCTGGACCCGAGGACAATCCTGTGGAAATACACATCAAATATTGCAATAATTGAATGTCCTTTTAAGCGACTGCATACCGATGTCTGAAGATGCACCGCCCTTTGATAGAGTTGATCAGAAGTGTTGATCGTTTCCAAGCCACAAAAACTCTGATCTGGACGATGCTTTATCCTCTACAGCACGGATGAAATGTATAAATATAACTACTAACTTTGAGTGAGTGGATAAATCCGCTTCATTCTGAGCGTGCATACAGCGTGCATATCACTGCCTAACGATGCAAAGCATTCTTTGGGTTTGCCTAAATTATTAAGTTTGTTCTGCACGCTGAAAAGCTTTTATTTTACAGAACATGCTACGATGATACGATAAGAAGGGCCTCAACACTGACCTGGACCCGTGCAAAGCCCTCTAAAGGGTAAATGCATCTTTAGAAACGTGCATATGTATTTCTAAACATGCATTACTCTTTGTTAGAGCAAGTTAGGGGAATACACATCTTCTGCACATAAAGGCGTTTACAGCAGTACAGGACTGTACCCGTGCACACTCCTCTGTAGCAGGAATGGCATGTAGAATAGCATGTAGAATAGCATGTAGAATAGCATGTAGAATAGCATGTAGAATAGCATGAAATATTACAAGATTTCAGAGGTAAATGCCCTTCAAGCGTGTGCAGATTAATCTCTGAAAATGCATCGCCCTTTAAGAGTTTCTTAGAAGGATTCTATATTCTCTGCAAAGCAGCACTAAAGCTGGGACTAAAGAAGGGACTAAAGAAGGGACTAAAGAAGGCACTAAAGAAGGGACTAAAGCTGGGACTAAAGAAGGGACTAAAGAAGGGACTAAAGAAGGGACTAAAGAAGGCACTAAAGAAGGCACTAAAGAAGGGACTAAAGCTGGGACTAAAGCAGGCACTAAAGAAGGGACTAAAGCAGGCACTAAAGAATGGACTAAGGAAGGGACTAAGGAAGGGACTAAAGCAGGCACTAAAGAAGGGACTAAAGAAGGGACTAAAGCAGGCACTAAAGAAGGGACTAAGGAAGGGACTAAAGAAGGGACGAAAGCAGGGACTAAAGCTGGGACTAAAGCAGGCACTAAAGAAGGGACTAAAGAAGGGACTAAAGCAGGCACTAAAGAAGGGACTAAGGAAGGGACTAAAGAAGGGACTAAAGAAGGCACTAAAGAAGGGACTAAGGAAGGGACTAAAGCAGGGACTAAAGCTGGGACTAAAGAAGGGTCTAAAGCAGGGACTAAAGCTGGGACTAAATAAGGGATTAAAGCAGGCACTAAAGAAGGCACTAAAGCTGGGACTAAAGCAGGCACTAAAGAAGGGACTAAAGCAGGCACTAAAGAAGGGACTAAGGAAGGGACTAAAGAAGGGACTAAAGAAGGCACTAAAGAAGGGACTAAGGAAGGGACTAAAGCAGGGACTAAAGCTGGGACTAAAGAAGGGTCTAAAGCAGGGACTAAATAAGGGATTAAAGCAGGCACTAAAGAAGGGACTAAATAAGGGATTAAAGCAGGCACTAAAGAAGGGACTAAAGCAGGGACTAAAGCTGGGACTAAAGAAGGGTCTAAAGCAGGCACTAAAGCTGGGACTAAAGAAGGGACTAAAGCTGGGACTAAAGAAGGGACTAAAGCTGGGACTAAAGCTGGGACTAAAGAAGGGACTAAAGAAGGGACTAAAGAAGGCACTAAAGAAGGGACTAAAGAAGGGACTAAAGAAGGGACTAAAGAAGGGACTAAAGAAGGGACTAAAGCTGGGACTAAAGAAGGGACTAAATAAGGGACTAAAGCAGGGACTAAAGAAGGGACTAAAGCAGGGACTAAAGAAGGGACTAAAGAAGGGACTAAAGCTGGGACTAAAGAAGGGACTAAAGAAGGGACTAAAGAAGGCACTAAAGAAGGGACTAAAGAAGGGACTAAAGAAGGGACTAAAGCAGGGACTAAAGCAGGGACTAAAGAAGGCACTAAAGAAGGGACTAAAGAAGGGACTAAAGAAGGGACTAAAGCTGGGACTAAAGAAGGGACTAAAGAAGGGACTAAAGAAGGCACTAAAGAAGGGACTAAAGAAGGGACTAAAGAAGGGACTAAAGAAGGCACTAAAGAAGGGACTAAAGAAGGGACTAAAGAAGGGACTAAAGAAGGCACTAAAGAAGGGACTAAAGAAGGGACTAAAGCTGGGACTAAAGAAGGGACTAAAGAAGGGACTAAAGAAGGGACTAAAGCTGGGACTAAAGAAGGGACTAAAGAAGGGACTAAAGGAGGGACTAAAGAAGGCACTAAAGAAGGGACTAAAGCAGGGACTAAAGAAGGGACTAAAGCAGGCACTAAAGAAGGGACTAAAGCAGGCACTAAAGAAGGGACTACAGAAGGGACTAAAGAAGGGACTAAAGCAGGCACTAAAGAAGGGACTAAAGAAGGGACTAAAGCAGGGACTAAAGAAGGGACTAAAGAAGGGACTAAAGCAGGCACTAAAGAAGGGACTAAAGAAGGGACTAAAGAAGGGACTAAAGAAGGCACTAAAGAAGGGACTAAAGCAGGGACTAAAGAAGGGACTAAAGCAGGCACTAAAGAAGGGACTAAGGAAGGGACTAAAGAAGGGACTAAAGCAGGCACTAAAGAAGGGACTAAAGAAGGGACTAAAGAAGGGACTAAAGCAGGCACTAAAGAAGGGACTAAGGAAGGGACTAAAGAAGGGACGAAAGCAGGCACTAAAGCTGGGACTAAAGCAGGCACTAAAGAAGGGACTAAAGAAGGGACTAAAGCAGGCACTAAAGAAGGGACAAAGGAAGGGACTAAAGAAGGGACTAAAGAAGGCACTAAAGAAGGGACTAAGGAAGGGACTAAAGCAGGGACTAAAGCTGGGACTAAAGAAGGGTCTAAAGCAGGGACTAAAGCTGGGACTAAATAAGGGATTAAAGCAGGCACTAAAGAAGGGACTAAAGCAGGCACTAAAGCTGGGTCTAAAGCAGGGACTAAAGCTGGGACTAAATAAGGGATTAAAGCAGGCACTAAATAAGGGATTAAAGCAGGCACTAAAGCTGGGACTAAAGCAGGGACTAAAGCTGGGTCTAAAGCAGGGACTAAAGCTGGGACTAAATAAGGGATTAAAGCAGGCACTAAATAAGGGATTAAAGCAGGCACTAAAGCTGGGACTAAAGCAGGGACTAAAGCTGGGTCTAAAGCAGGGACTAAAGATGGGACTAAATACGGGATTAAAGCAGGCACTAAAGCTGGGACTAAAGAAGGGACTAAAGCTGGGACTAAAGAAGGGACTAAAGCTGGGACTAAATAAGGGACTAAAGAAGGGACTAAAGAAGGGACTAAAGCTGGGACTAAAGAAGGGACTAAATAAGGGACTAAAGCTGGGACTAAAGCAGGGACTAAAGAAGGGACTAAAGCAGGGACTAAAGCTGGGACTACAGAAGAGACTAAAGAAGGGACTAAAGCAGGCACTAAAGAAGGGACTACAGAAGGGACTAAAGCTGGGACTAAAGCTGGGACTACAGAAGGGACTAAAGAAGGGACTAAAGCTGGCACTAAAGAAGGGACTACAGAAGGGACTAAAGCTGGGACTAAAGAAGGGACTAAAGCTGGGACTAAAGAAGGGAATAAGCAGGCACTAAAGAAGGGACTACAGAAGGGACTAAAGAAGGGACTAAAGAAGGGACTAAAGCTGGGACTAAAGAAGGGACTAAAGCTGGGACTAAAGCTGGGACTACAGAAGGGACTAAAGCTAGGACTAAAGCTGGGACTAAAGAAGGGACTAAAGCTGGGACTAAAGAAGGGACTAAAGCTGGGACTAAAGAAGGGACTACAGAAGCGACTAAAGAAGGGACTAAAGCTGGCACTACAGAAGAGACTAAAGAAGGGACTAAAGAAGGGACTAAAGAAGGGACTAAAGCTGGGACTAAAGAAGGGACTACAGAAGGGACTAAAGCTGGGGCTAAAGCTGGGACTAAAGCAGGCACTAAAGAAGGGACTACAGAAGGGACTAAAGCTGGGACTAAAGAAGGGACTAAAGCTGGGACTAAAGAAGGGACTAAAGAAGGGACTAAAGCTGGGACTAAAGAAGGGACTAAAGCTGGGACTAAAGCAGGCACTAAAGAAGGGACTAAAGAAGAGACTAAAGAAGGGACTAAAGAAGAGACTAAAGAAGGGACTACAGAAGGGACTAAAGAAGGGACTACAGAAGGGACTAAAGCTGGGACTAAAGAAGGGACTACAGAAGGGACTAAAGCTGGGACTAAAGAAGGGACTAAAGCTGGGACTAAAGAAGGGACTAAAGAAGGGACTAAAGCTGGGACTAAAGAAGGGACTAAAGCTGGGACTAAAGCAGGCACTAAAGAAGGGACTAAAGAAGAGACTAAAGAAGGGACTAAAGAAGGGACTAAAGAAGAGACTAAAGCTGGGACTAAAGAAGGGACTAAAGAAGAGACTAAAGAAGGGACTAAAGAAGAGACTAAAGAAGGGACTACAGAAGGGACTAAAGAAGGGACTACAGAAGGGACTAAAGCTGGGACTAAAGAAGGGACTACAGAAGGGACTAAAGCTGGGACTAAAGAAGGGACTAAAGCTGGGACTAAAGAAGGGACTAAAGAAGGGACTAAAGCTGGGACTAAAGAAGGGACTAAAGCTGGGACTAAAGAAGGGACTAAAGAAGGGACTAAAGAAGGGACTAAAGAAGAGACTAAAGAAGGGACTACAGAAGGGACTAAAGAAGGGACTACAGAAGGGACTAAAGCTGGGACTAAAGAAGGGACTACAGAAGGGACTAAAGCTGGGACTAAAGAAGGGACTAAAGCTGGGACTAAAGAAGGGACTAAAGAAGGGACTAAAGCTGGGACTAAAGAAGGGACTAAAGAAGGGACTAAAGCTGGGACTAAAGAAGGGACTAAAGCTGGGACTAAAGAAGGGACTAAAGAAGGGACTAAAGCTGGGACTAAAGCAGGCACTAAAGAAGGGACTAAAGAAGAGACTAAAGAAGGGACTAAAGAAGGGACTAAAGAAGGGACTAAAGCAGGCACTAAAGAAGGGACTAAAGCTGGGACTAAAGAAGGGACTAAAGCTGGGACTAAAGAAGGGACTAAAGCTGGGACTAAAGCAGGCACTAAAGAAGGGACTAAAGAAGGGACTAAAGCAGGGACTACAGAAGGGACTAAAGAAGGGACTAAAGCTGGGACTAAAGCTGGGACTAAAGAAGGGACTAAAGCTGGGACTAAAGCTGGGACTAAAGAAGGGACTAAAGCTGGGACTACAGAAGGGACTAAAGAAGGGACTAAAGAAGGGACTAAAGCAGGCACTAAAGAAGGGACTAAAGCTGGGACTAAAGAAGGGACTAAAGCTGGGACTAAAGCTGGGACTAAAGAAGGGACTAAAGCTGGGAATAAAGCAGGCACTAAAGAAGGGACTACAGAAGGGACTAAAGAAGGGACTAAAGCTGGGACCAAAGAAGGCACTAAAGAAGGGACTAAAGAAGGGACTAAAGCTGGGACTAAAGAAGGGACTAAAGCTGGGACCAAAGAAGGCACTAAAGAAGGGACTAAAGAAGGCACTAAAGCTGGGACTAAAGAAGGGACTACAGAAGGGACTAAAGAAGGGACTAAAGCTGGGACTAAAGAAGGGACTAAAGCTGGGACTAAAGCAGGCACTAAAGAAGGGACTAAAGAAGGGACTAAAGCTGGGACTAAAGAAGGGACTACAGAAGGGACTAAAGAAGGGACTAAAGAAGGGACTAAAGCAGGCACTAAAGAAGGGACTAAAGCTGGGACTAAAGAAGGGACTACAGAAGGGACTAAAGCAGGCACTAAAGAAGGGACTAAAGCTGGGACTAAAGAAGGGACTACAGAAGGGACTAAAGAAGGGACTAAAGCTGGGACTAAAGAAGGGACTACAGCAGGGACTAAAGAAGGGACTAAAGCTGGGACTAAAGAAGGGACTACAGCAGGGACTAAAGAAGGCACTAAAGAAGGGACTAAAGCTGGGACTAAAGAAGGGACTACAGAAGGGACTAAAGAAGGGACTAAAGCTGGGACTAAAGAAGGGACTACAGCAGGGACTAAAGAAGGCACTAAAGAAGGGACTACAGAAGGCACTAAAGAAGGGACTAAAGCTGGGACTAAAGAAGGGACTACAGCTGGGACTAAAGCAGGCACTAAAGAAGGGACTAAAGAAGGCACTAAAGAAGGGACTAAAGCAGGCACTAAAGAAGGGACTAAAGCTGGGACTAAAGAAGGGACTACAGAAGGGACTAAAGAAGGGACTAAAGCTGGGACTAAAGAAGGGACTACAGAAGGGACTAAAGCAGGCACTAAAGCTGGGACTAAAGCAGGCACTAAAGAAGGGACTAAAGCAGGCACTAAAGAAGGGACTAAAGCTGGGACTAAAGAAGGGACTAAAGAAGGGACTAAAGCTGGGACTACAGAAGGGACTAAAGAAGGGACTAAAGCTGGGACTAAAGAAGGGACTAAAGCTGGGACTAAAGCTGGGACTAAAGAAGGGACTACAGAAGGGACTAAAGAAGGGACTAAAGAAGGGACTAAAGCAGGCACTAAAGAAGGGACTAAAGCTGGGACTAAAGAAGGGACTAAAGCTGGGACTAAAGAAGGGACTAAAGCTGGGACTAAAGCAGGCACTAAAGCAGGCACTAAAGAAGGGACTAAAGAAGGGACTAAAGCTGGGACTAAAGAAGGGACTAAAGCTGGGACTAAAGAAGGGACTAAAGCTGGGACTAAAGCAGGCACTAAAGCAGGCACTAAAGAAGGGACTAAAGAAGGGACTAAAGCAGGCACTAAAGAAGGGACTAAAGCTGGGACTAAAGAAGGGAATACAGAAGGGACTAAAGAAGGGACTAAAGCTGGGACTAAAGAAGGGACTAAAGCTGGGACTAAAGCAGGCACTAAAGCAGGCACTAAAGCTGGGACTAAAGAAGGCACTAAAGAAGGGACTAAAGCAGGCACTAAAGAAGGGACTAAAGAAGGCACTAAAGAAGGGACTAAAGCAGGCACTAAAGAAGGGACTAAAGCAGGCACTAAAGAAGGGACTAAAGCTGGGACTAAAGAAGGGAATACAGAAGGGACTACAGAAGGGACTAAAGCAGGCACTAAAGCTGGGACTAAAGAAGGGACTACAGAAGGGACTAAAGAAGGGACTAAAGAAGGGACTAAAGCTGGGACTAAAGCTGGGACTAAAGAAGGGACTAAAGCTGGGACTAAAGCAGGCACTAAAGCTGGGACTAAAGAAGGGACTAAAGAAGGGACTAAAGAAGGCACTAAAGAAGGGACTAAAGAAGGGACTAAAGCAGGCACTAAAGAAGGGACTAAAGCTGGGACTAAAGCTGGGACTAAAGCAGGCACTAAAGAAGGGACTAAAGAAGGCACTAAAGAAGGGACTAAAGAAGGGACTAAAGAAGGGACTAAAGCTGGGACTAAAGAAGGGACTAAAGAAGGGACTAAAGCAGGCACTAAAGAAGGGACTAAAGCTGGGACTAAAGAAGGGACTACAGAAGGGACTAAAGAAGGGACTAAAGCAGGCACTAAAGAAGGGACTAAAGCAGGCACTAAAGAAGGGACTAAAGCTGGGACTAAAGAAGGGACTAAAGAAGGGACTAAAGCAGGGACTAAAGCTGGGACTAAAGAAGGGACTACAGAAGGGACTAAAGAAGGGACTAAAGCAGGCACTAAAGAAGGGACTAAAGCAGGCACTAAAGAAGGGACTAAAGCTGGGACTAAAGAAGGGACTACAGAAGGGACTAAAGAAGGGACTAAAGCTGGGACTAAAGAAGGGACTACAGAAGGGACTAAAGAAGGGACTAAAGCTGGGACTAAAGAAGGGACTAAAGCTGGGACTAAAGAAGGGACTAAAGAAGGGACTAAAGAAGGGACTAAAGCTGGGACTACAGAAGGGACTAAAGCCGGGACTAAAGAAGGGACTAAAGCTGGGACTAAAGATGGGACTAAAGAAGGGACTAAAGCAGGCACTAAAGAAGGGACTAAAGCTGGGACTAAAGATGGGACTAAAGCTGGGACTAAGGGTGCAGACCCATGACTCTGAGTCCTGCAGGAACACAGCTCTCATCAGTCTGAGTGATCTGCGGTCAGATCTCAGAGGAGGAAGAAAGTGTCTGTGTTTTTACAAACTGCTTACTCATGGCCGATGCACCACAGCCCCACTGCATGCTGGGAACCCTCTCAGCTTCCTCTTTGTGCGGAGAGTTGCCGCGTCATGAAGCCGCCTGAGAATTTGTATTTCACTCAGAGACACGCCACCTCTGACCCCAGGCGCTCAGGAGGAGGTTCAATTACTCAGATCCTCAGCCGGACCTGAACATCTTCCAGACTCCTAACGAGCAGATCATCAACTAATCAGTTCACTTGTTTGTGCGTCGTTAAGCAACATCATACAAATACAATGATGAATACACTCCTATAATACAACATACATTCCTTTATAATATTCCATTTGTTGATATATGTCACCTTTCGTAGTCTGTTTCTCCTCCCATCACGATGGGGTGTAATCACCAAAGATCATGCAGCAAACCTGGCAGGATCCTGAACGCACCGCGAGGCATTCAAGGTCCCACAAATCAGAGGATGTGTTTCCCACACGTCCTCCTCCTCCTCCTCCTCTCAGTAAATGGTCCATGTTATCAGATTTCTTCACATTCTGAGCATTAGTTCACCCGCTCAGCGCACGGTTTGTTCTGGAGAAGCTCCAGAACCGTTCAGCAGAATCTCAGGGACTGTTTATCCGGTCTGACTGAGAGGATATCAGATATTCAGAGTCGGATCACAGAATCCGGGCTGCATCGTCTCGTTCATCCTGTTGGAATAATGTGTGATCCTAAATAGCATTATATTTTTGAGGAGCTTGGGACCTTTGAGAAGTAAGAGAAAACATCTCATGAAAATCTGTCAGAGGTTTTTCTGACTGTATCTGAGGAGCTGGGAGCAGAAATAAGGCGTGAAAAGTTGAAAACAACATGCTTACTTTACATACAAGTGGCTATACATGTATGATTAGAAGGCTGCTTATCTTTGTCAGAGAGCCATCACTCTCCTCACCATGAATCCCCACGGTATGTCACCCTCACATACCAGAGCAGTTTTTGATTCTCACCGTCGACCTCCTCAGACGCTGAACGCCCTCCCATCACAGTATACTGGTTCTTTTTCTGGTCGCCGGGAAGAAGAACTGGGACCAGATCTGTTCCCTAAACATGACGGGGTAGCTGTGAATTTAAGGAGTCGTGAGATGGGAAAGGGTCTTCAGGATGAGAGAGGGTCTTCAGGATGAGAGAGGGTCTTCCCGGTAGCTGCTGATGTTACGATGATGTGTTCAAGCTCCTTTAAGTTTAAGTGTTTTGAGGTCTTAGAAAAGCAATAAATAAATTCTAATTGTTTTTATTTTCATTAAAAGAAAATCTTGTTTTTAAATCTGATGCAATTACTATTTCTCTATCCACGGCTTTATCTCCGGTATTGCAACATCCCTTTACCCATGAAGCTAAAGGTTTCAGGCGTGGGGATTCTGACGGTATTTATCTCCCATTGTTCCCAGTACTAAATCTGCAGCTCATTGAACCCCTCGGTGTTTAGTTTCTAAAGAACTAGAACGACAGATGAAGACCTTAGGATCTGTCTTCACACAGGGATTGCGGCTCATCAGATTATCGAGACATGCATCACGTTTATGGTGTGAGAGTGATGGAGTGTCCTTATCGCTGCGTCTTAATGCGCCGCCTGCCACAAAGCGCTTCTTGTGTGAGTTAATGATTAGAGAGGGAAAGCTCAGCTCAGTCCAACTCTCCAACAAAGGATCCGTCAGAGAAGACTCCATAAACACAGAGGAGCTCCGTCAGAGCGTAGGACGAGGTGCAACACGCCCCTGTAGCTGACGGCACTTTCCCATCAATCTGCGCCCAGCTCGTTAAACGTGCCTCCGAGACGTGGGCAGAGCAACCAGCCCCCCCGCCTGATGCTCCTCATGACTTCATGCAGGGTCAATAAATGCTGCTCCGTACCCCTCCCATCACAGTCAATACAGGAGAACTGGGACAGCTGTTATTGTAGGGACCATAGGGAGAGGACAGAGGTCAGAGGTCCGAGCCGGCACAGAAAGAGTCTGTGTTTCAGATCAAGAAATGAAAGATCAGTCCCATGCTCAGAGGAATAACGACTGGAACCTGTGAAAGTCGAAGAGATCCATCTCTGCATTAAAGGGTCGCTGCAGGAGTCTTTCTGCTTCAGATGGTAGGGGGCTTTTGTCCAATCAGGAGCCAGTACTGCTCTCCGAGACTTAACTCGCAGCAAACCAGCTTCTCTAATCGTGCAAAAACACTAAGAAGGAACAGCCCGGATGTCTTGATCCGATCAGGAATCCAACCAGGAATTTAAGAGCGTTTTTTTAAAGGTTGCACTGAAAAACAGGAGCATCATCTCCTCTCCTCTCCGCTGCACGGTTTCTCTGTCTTAGTGGATCTCCGTCTGAAACACAACACTCCGGTCTCTCTGAACAGACTTCCTTGTGACGGTTCAATGCTGCAGTTGTGACTCAGATTCAGGTCACGATAAGATTATAACATGGTCGCCTAAAAGAGTCAACAAGCTACGAAGGCTCAGAACATTTCCACCAGGAGAAAGAAACAGAAACCTGAAACCATGAACCAGAATGTGCTGCAAGAAGTTTGGAGCGTTTCCTTCCTCTTCTGTCAGCCATCAAATTCCATCTCTATACTGACCTTCACAGTGTTGATGCACCATGCACCTGCAGGACCTCGAGGAGTTCACATCCTCCTGTACATCAGATGCTAGGTAACGCAACATTAATGCTAGGAAAGATGACCCACAGGACCCTGAGACAGTCTGCTCAGAGTCCTGGTGTCCGAGTCTCTCTATCGGAGGACAGACAGCTTCAGAAGAGAGGAGAGCGGTTCAGAGACCCTAACTCCTGGTCCCTGAGTCCTTGTCGCTGAGTCCTGGTCCCTGAGTCCTGGTCCCTGAGTCCTTGTCGCTGAGTCCTGGTCCCTGAGTCCTGGTCCCTGAGTCCTTGTCGCTGAGTCCTGGTCCCTGAGTCCTGATCCCTGAGTCCTGGTCCCTGAGTCCTGGTCCCTGAGTCCTGGTCCCTGAGTCCTTGTCGCTGACTCCTGTTCCCTGAGTCCTGGTCCCTGAGTCCTTGTCGCTGAGTCCTGGTCCCTGAGTCCTGGTCCCTGAGTCCTTGTCGCTGAGTCCTGGTCCCTGAGTCCTGGTCCCTGAGTCCTTGTCGCTGAGTCCTGGTCCCTGAGTCCTGGTCCCTGAGTCCTGGTCCCTGAGTCCTTGTCGCTGACTCCTGTTCCCTGAGTCCTGGTCCCTGAGTTCTTGTCCCTGAGTCCTGGTCCCTGAGTCCTGGTCCCTGAGTCTCTCTAACGGAGGACACACAGCCTCAGAGAGGCTGACAGCAGCAGGTTAATGTTTAACGCAGGCCAAACAGAAGAAGTGGATATCCAAACAGAGCCGGAGATGGATGGAGCCGCTGACACACTCTCCACACACTCTCCACACACACCCACTGAGGCCGGAGCACTTTGAGACTGCAAACACTGAGGCTGAGAGCAACCACATGTTCTCCTGAAGCTGGGGGCGGGGGCTGATACTGCAGCTTCAGTATGTCTCACCTGGGTAAGAATAAGATTTATTTTTAATATATTGGCCTACTTTGTGTTCCCTTTGGGCTGTAATGGTTTAGAGGAATCAGGGTCTGGTGTGAAGAAGGATCAGTTCCTCTGCATTCATTTAGACAGGTTTGCAAAGGTCCAACACATCTCAGTGCGCCGGGGAGAACATTCAGTAAACATCAGAACAATACTCACTGCTGACCCTGGTCCAAAGACGGACCGAACACAGGCTGAACACAGTCCGAGGACGGGCTGACTGTGGGCAAAAGACGGATGCATTGAGGGCCAAAAAGGACCGATCTTTGGCTAAAGAAGAACTGACCATGGTCCGAAGAAAGACCAACCAAGCCTAGGCCAAGGAAGAACTGACCTCGGGTAAAAGATGGCCGACCATGGTCCAGAGAAGGATGGACTAAGGTCCAAAGAGTGACTGACCTCGGGCCTATGAAGGTCTGAAAGAGGACCGAAGAAGGACCGACCACAGAGGGATGGATGGTGGGTCAACACACAGCAACCCTGAGCTGAACGTTTGAAGAGAAGCTGACAGAGGTTCTGCTGCTTCAGGACGAACTGAGGGGATCAGACAGCACAGAAACGTGATCTGTTTGGAGAGTATCTGGACTCTCTGAGTCTCTCGGCTGACCTTCACCTGTCCGCCTCCATCAGCTCCGACATCCATCCCAAGCCCTCGCAGTGTCTCAGACCAGAAACATGTTTCTGATCTCTGCTCCCCTGAAGCCTCTCCCAGCCTCAGAGTATCTGCTGTAAACTGTTGGGAAGGTTTCTCTGGAGCAGAAAGGTTCTGATGCTGCTCAGTAAAACAGAGAGCGATGCTCAGGAGACCCTTAAGGCAACAAGAGGCCTTCAGGACTGTGTGAGAGGATCATTCACACTGAAGTCAGGCCAACCTGCTCTCGCCAGGGAAGGATCCCGACCAGAACATGGAAATAAATCAGAGAAGACGTTCCAGACGCTGACGGCTAATGCTTACCATCCGCAGGAAGAGCTCCGGCCAACAGCAAGCGTCCAGGAGTGTGTTATAATACACACACACATCCAGGTCCAGAGACAGGACAAGAGTGTGTTATAATACACACACACATCCAGGTCCAGAGACAGGACAAGAGTGTGTTATAATACACACACACATCCAGGTCCAGAGACAGGACAAGAGTGTGTTATAATACACACACACATCCAGGTCCAGAGACAGGACAAGAGTGTGTTATAATACACACACACATCCAGGTCCAGAGACAGGACAAGAGTGTGTTATAATACACACACACATCCAGGTCCAGAGACAGGACAAGAGTGTGTTATAATACACAGAGAGAGACACCCTCAGCCAGAAACACCAGAGATACCAGAGGCAGGTAAAACCAAAAGAGGAAACTAAAATATCTAAAATAATTTAAAGAAATCATTTCCATGATGAAAGATTGCAGCTTTCAAATTCTTCATTTAAATATATGTACACTTTTAAAAAACCTTTATGTAATGTTTATTATTATTTTCATAAATCATTTCATTTACTGTTTACTAGGTTACTATGTTTTCGTATTGTTTTATATTTTCCTAAGATGGCAAAATATGTTTTGATGTTTGAGACAAAAAGAAGCAGCGCTGGGATCTGTCCTTGTGTTGTGCAGAAAGCGTGTTTGAGAAACGTGCACCATATGAGAATCACAATCCAGAGATCTGTAGGGTCCAAACACAAACATGTTTAGAGGATTTATCGAAGACTAAAAGACTCTCTTTATAGATGGATATATTCAAACAGGTTAAGGAGTCTATCGCTGACTGGAAGCTGGTTTCCCCGACCTGAATACACGCTCTTATTTTGAAGGGTAACGCATGTGAGGAGCAGACTGCAGGATCAGAGACCTGACAGCAGCTGATCACAACCGGCTGACTGGAGGATGGAGATGTGTTCGGGGAGCGTGGGAAACAGCAGAGAGTGATAGCTGGCAGGAGCGGAGCCGGTTGATGGGAACACAGCGGAGACCACCTCCAGATGCTATATAACCTGAAGCGCGCGGCTGTCAGCAGTTAGCATGTGAATGCATCGTCAGTAAGGAACCTGAGTCCAGTTCTGACGTTTTCAGCACCAGAGATGTCAGGTCTAAGCAGAGACTGGCCACATTTGTAGTCCTGCTGGATGTATTTTGACTCCCATGAGTCGTGTTGGGACCACTGGATATAAAGAGGACGATTATTTCAAATAAATCAGCAATCTGTCCGATCCAGATGATCCAGAGTCCCCTAAAGCTCCAGGATCAACGCCACATTCTTCACAATCAGCTAATATCTTCCTGCACGTTTATGAAAGAGATTGTGTTTCGATCTTTTTGTTTTCCTGTTTTATTTTGAAAGTAACTAGTCACTTCCTGTCTCTGTCCTGATGTTTATGTTCAGAGACTTTCTGTGAGTTCTGGGTCGATGGACACTTTGGGACTTTTATCCAGAGAAAGTGTTTCTGCTTCAGTGTCCTCTCCGCCCTGCTCTCAGCCCTGACCGTGCTGCTGGTGCTGCTCCTGCAGGCCTCCGTACGATACACTTTACTGTGATCAACTACATACTACAGAAACTCTGACACTGAGAGCTGGGGTCAAACTCATTTAAATGCATCTATTATTCTGGACCTTCTGTTCTGTGCAGCTGTTTTAAAATCACTGCACAATAGGCGAGGAGATACTGGTCGGTTAAAGAGGACTACATCACTCACATCTAAAACCAAAAAATAGATATAATGCATTCCTTCTGTTCTGATTAGTCTAGTTAAAGAAGCCGTTACAAGTTTCTGAATTAAATCATTAAATAACATTCATTTCTAATATTAAAATAGACTTTGACATCTTAGAGTGAACGAACGGAAAGAAATCAAATAAGTTTGAGAAACATGTTGATATTATTTTAGGAGAAGTTTGAATTAAATAATGAAATAACATTAATTAAAGGGCCTCCTGTCATCCTAGTGTGAACAATATGAGATGATTTGACATTTATTTTAACGGAAAACTGGTCTTTTTTAACCCTAAATGTGACTTTTATTTTGAAGCTCTGAAACTGCAGAATAAAGTTATTTGAAATGTGTTTTAAAAGACAAACAGCAAACCAACAACAGGATCTGACAAGCTCATTTATTATAATCATTTTTATAATAAACAGATTTTTTGGTATTTCATATATATATATATATATATATATATATATATACTTATTCATATATATATTTATATAGAGGTGTATTTTACAATTCAGACAAACAGGGTTAAACATCGACGTAGAAAACAAGAAAACAAAAAGTGCTTCTTCCTTTATCTGAAGGCACTGCATGTGTGTGTGTGCGTGTGTGTGTGTGTGTGTGTGTGTGTGTGTGTGTGTGTGTGTGTGTGTGTGTGTGTGTGTGTGTGTGTGTGTGTGTGTGTGTGTGTGTGATGATTCAACAGTGGAAAAGAGGAAGAGATGTGTTGCATAGAAACTCTTTTTCACATTTTGTCTCTCTCAGTTTTTACTCATAAATACAGCGAGGAGCGGTCTGTCTGAAGCACACACACCTCCAGGAGGCAGAGTGTGTGAGCACTGATGCGTGTGAGGGTCCAGAGACGCATGCATCAGCTGCACGGGGGCGGGGAGCAGCACCACAGTTTGGTCCAGTTTTTGGCTTCTCATTATTATTCATATTTATACAGAAATTAAAAACCTCTCATTATTGAGTGAACGCTACAAGGTTCATAAGACTGATATTAAAGCATAAAGATATGATGAGGGCTCACACACACGCTTCATCTGCTGAATCCGTCATGCACAGATAATACAAACAACAACAACAACAACAACAACAACAATGAGCTGGTGACCTGTGCACCTCTCAACGTGCAGAAACAGTCTCTCCTGCAGGCTGCACCATAGCTGCTCTCATATCTGTGTGTGTGTGTGTGTGTGTGTGTGTGTGTGTGTGTGTGTGTGTGTGTGTGTGTGTGTGTGTGTGTGTGTGTGTGTGTGTGTGTGTGTGTGTGTGTGTAAGGCACAGTTGTGTTGAAGGCACTGAGGAGGTTTTAGTCCACAGAGTTTCTCCGGTGACATTAAATTCACCTGTTTTCCAGTAAAATTACCCAGAAGTCCTTTCTTCATCTGTCCTCTGGATGTATCTGAGGAGGTGTTGGAGACGCCCCCCCCCCCCCCCCCCCAAACACACACACTGTAGAAACTGAAGCTTTAACGTAATGTATCATGTCAACAAGTTACACTTCACTTGAGTATTTCAGTTTCATGTTGCTATGAATTTTTAAACCTTTACTTGTATTTAATGCCTCTAGTTGCTAGGCAGATTCTGATTACTGATGGTAAATATAACCCCTTAAATCAGACTGTAGTTCACCTGCAGTAAATCCAGCAGCTACCCTGCAGTATACAAAGCCATTCAAACTAGCTGCACCTTTACCAGCTCTGAGAACACTTTAATGATCAATCATTATAAAACATATCAGAGATATTATTCTGAAATGGACCAATCAGACAATGACTACTTTTACTGTCGCTACTTTAAGTACATTTAGAGGAGAGTACTTTCTACTTTCACTGGAGGAACATTTAGAATACTTTTACTGTTACAGAGTATTCCTACACTCTGGTACTTCTACTTTACTCAAGTACAAGATCTGAGTACTTCTACTTTACTCAAGTACAAGATCTGAGTACTTCTACTTTACTCAAGTACAAGATCTGAGTACTTCTACTTTACTCAAGTACAAGATCTGAGTACTTCTACTTTACTCAAGTACAAGACTGAGTACTTCTACTTTACTCAAGTACAAGATCTGAGTACTTCTACTTTACTCAAGTACAAGACCTGAGTACTTCTACTTTACTCAAGTACAAGACCTGAGTACTTCTACTTTTACTTAAAGATAAGTAGTTTGTTGACATGATACAGATCATTAGAGCTTCACCTGTGTTCCGGAATAGAAATCCCCCCGAAGTCCTTTCTGCTTCTCCTCCTTAAACCCCCCAGTCTGTCAGAGGAGACCCCCCCCCCCCCCCCCCTCCAGTCTCTCAGCTGCTGCCCAGCGGCTTGAAGCCCCCTCCCCCGTCGGGCAGCTGTCTGAAGATCCCCCTCAGAGTGTCCAGCTCGCGGCTCAGGTGCTCAACGCGCCTACGCAGCCGGTCGTTGTCGGTGCTGAGCTCAAGGACCCGGGTCTGGGTCTCGATGTTCCGGATCTTCGCCTTATCGCGGCTCTTCCGCACCGCCACGTTGTTGCGCTCGCGCCGCAGCCGGTACTCGGGACTGCTTTTATCCACGTGCTTCTTGGACTTGTGCCCCCCCCCCTCTCTCCATCAGCTTCATGTGGTGGTGGTGGTGGTGGGGGGGGTGGTGCGGGCTGGGCACCGGGGTCGGGGGGGGCGTCGGGTGCTGCAGGTGCATGGTGGTTTGCGCGCAGTGGGCGATCTGGTACTGCAGGTGGTGCTGCTGTTGCGGGGGGGGCAGCTGGGAGTACTGGTGGTAGCTGGGGGGAAACCCGGGGGCCTCGTCGTCCCGCGGCTCCTGCTTGATGGCAGGGGGGGGGCGCAGGCGCGGCTCGTACAGAGGATCAGGTTTGGGCTCCATGTACCCCCGGCCCCCCCCACCCTGCTGGTGGAACAGGTCCGCCAGGAAGTCGTCGTTGAAGGCGGAGGGGTCGATGTACGCGCTCAGGTCGATGGAGGTCTCGCTGTCTCCGATCTCCCCCCCCCCAACATCCGGGTCTCTGTAGGGCTGCTGTGTGTGGGGGGGAAGGCTGCTCATTAGGGGCCGCGGGGCCTCGTACAGGTGGGACAGCTCCATGGAGACCCTAAAGCCCGGCATGCATGGCGAGCTGTGGGGAGAATCCAGGTTGGAGAGGCTCGGTTCTAGTCCTCAGTTTGGAGACTCGGTTGTAGTCCTCTGTTTGGAGAGGCTCGATTCTGGTCCTCTGTTTGGAGGGTCTGGGTTCTGGTCCTCAGAGGGTCTGGCTCTGCAGACTCAGCAGGTTTGTGTCTGCTGCAGAGTCTCTTGATCTGATCCTGCTGCACACTGAAGTCTGAGCTGTCAAACTGAGCTTATATAGAGCAGGGAGGGGGCGGGACACACACACACACACACACACACACACACACACACACACACACACACACACACACACACACACACACACACACACACACACACACACGTTAATGACAGCAGTAAGCCTCTCTCTGCGGACTCCGTTCAGAAATGTCTTCCTCCGGAGTCGGGTCTGTTTTATGATCTTCCTGTGGACCCTGACCCGGAGTGAGATCCAGACTCTGGAGGAGCGGGAGTCGGTTCACGGTTCGGCAGATTTAAAATGCGCAGTGACTTTACATCTGGTTTGTTCCAGACTCCTGAACGCGGGTTTACGCACACTTTACGCGCGTCTTTATATCTCCGCAGTGATCGAGCTGGGCTTCAGATCCAAATCTAAACCCGAGTTCTAAAAACTCTGGATGCTCCTTAATGAATTATACATCAAATATATCCAAGTGTTATAATATGTATACCGCTCAGCCATAAAGCAGCGGGTCGGATCAGAGCGAGATTACAGTTTATGATCCTCTGAAGTTATGTGGTAGTATCTAAAGAGTCCTCCCTGTACATCACGCACCGTGCGTAAGGACCGGAGACATGCTGGCCAGAAACCCTGCGTGCAGCTGACTCTGGAGTTTGAGTTAAACATTTGAACTCTGAATAAAACAGAATGAGAGGTTAAACAGTGTAAGTATTCAGAGGAGTGTATCTCCAAACATGTTTTTAAAGCAATAAGTCTAAAGACAGGTGTAACTCTGCTGTAGATCATACTGTTTGACCAGGTGTGATTCGTGTCTGCTGCTAATTTAACCCTTTATTCGCTTCAGACTCGTGACTGTTTTAATCTGCAGCCCGCAGACTCATGGTGAGATATGGGGGAGACATGGGGGAGATATGAGGATATAAAGCCGGGGTTCCTGCAGGGTTTGGGGGGAGGAAGGTTCAGGATCACGGCTGAGTTTGACCCGGACTCTCAGAGGACTGCAGCGCCCTCTGTCGGCTCGGCATCACACTATTTATTCATTTAGATTCAATTCTTCCGTTTTATTTTATTTCCACCTCATTGCTTTGGAAAAAAGTTGACTGTCTTTTCTTCTATTGTCTTAATTTTCTCAGGTTCTATTTATTTATTTCCAACAGTCTTTAGGTGATATATAAAGGTTTAGAAATAGAAAACTAAGACCTTCTCCAAAACATTATTATAAAGACGCTCTCCAGATTCCACAGGCGAGAGAAGAAGAACTACCACCTGAAACAAAAAGGGAAGTTTATTAATGGAGAAGATCTGACAGAGAGACGTTACGTAAAGGTACAAGTACTCAGATCAGGAAGTAAAGGTACAAGTACTCAGATCAGGAAGTAAAGGTACAAGTACTCAGATCAGGAAGTAAAGGTACAAGTACTCAGATCTGGTACTTTAGTTCAGTTTATCTTTCTGTGTAATAATGTTTATTTTCAGGATGCTTCACAATCTTCTAGACACCCTTGGAGAAGTTTCAGCTGTCACTGAGGAAATATTGAACCATGGTCTCTGGATTTCACTCACAGCTGGAAGAAGGTGAAAGAGAGATGTTGGACAGTCGTGAGACAAGAGAGGCTTTACTGAGAAAACAAGTCCTGATGAAGCTATGAGTGGTCCCCCCCCCCTTAATCATTGGTATCCTAACAGGCCAATGGTCCTGAAGAAGTCTCCAATGGTCCTGAAGAAGTCTCCAATGGTCCTGAAGAAGTCTCCAATGGTCCTGAAGTCTCCAATGGTCCTGAAGAAGTCTCCAATGGTCCGGAGGAAGTCTCCAATGGTCCTGAGGAAGTCTCTAATGGTCCTGAGGAAGTCTCTAATGGTCCTGAGGAAGTCTCTAATGGTCCTGAAGAAGTCTCCAATGGTCCTGAGGAAGTCTCTAATGGTCCTGAGGAAGTCTCTAATGGTCCTGAGGAAGTCTCCAATGGTCCTGAAGAAGTCTCCAATGGTCCGGAGGAAGTCTCCAATGGTCCTGAGGAAGTCTCTAATGGTCCTGAGGAAGTCTCTAATGGTCCTGAGGAAGTCTCTAATGGTCCTGAGGAAGTCTCTAATGGTCCTGAGGAAGTCTCCAATGGTCCTGAAGAAGTCTCCAATGGTCCTGAAGAAGTCTCCAATGATATTCAGAGATCACTGAGGAGACTGAGGAACCCTCTGTGAGAAGTTTGGGTTATTAGAACCTCTAAAAAGTCCTTAAATCAGAAAACGTTATCTATCCCGGGGGAACTGAGAGGAGATGTGCCAGTTGTAAAGAGTAAAATGTCCAGACAGGATCCAGAAACCTGTTCTGACACCTCTGTTCAGGACTGGTCTTCTCCATGTTGGAATAATAAAAAGGCTGAACAGATTTTAGTTCCACAGATAAAGAGGAGCGCACTGAGTACACACTGTACCGCACACTGTTTGACTTGGCTCACAGCGAGTGTGTGTGTGTGTGTGTGTGTGTGTGTGTGTGTGTGTGTGTGTGTGTGTGTGTGTGTGTGTGTGTGTGTGTGTGTGTGTGTGTGTGTGTGTGTGTTCTGTGTCCTTTGACCTCTGACTGGGCACACAGAGGTCTAAGTTTAGCTACTTTATCGTGGATTGAAACTCAAGGAAAGACAAACTATGTTGTCTTGTTGTTGCAGGAAACCTCAGGATTATTATTTGGAATAAAAATAAAACATGAGGAACACAACGGAGCTCAGGGACACTAAAAAGTGACTAAAAAAAGCTTTTAGTAAACGCTGCTCATGTTTCCTCGAGCTGCTGAATGTTCTCTAAATGATGCATGTGCTGAAGAGCTGCTGTTTCTGCAGGAGTTTTGTGGGTTTTAAAAACTCTCCCTTTTTTTTCCTTTTGATTTTCTTTTCAAACTTCGACTTTTATGAATTTCCGGCTATTACTTCAAAATGATCACTTTTTTCCTAAAATATCAGACTTTTTTTGAAGTTCTGATATTTTTTTTATAGATGTTGACTTTTAAAAATGTCTGACACTTTTTCAAAATTATAACTTTTTCCCCCAAAAATCAGATTTTTTTTAAATGTTTTGATTTTTTTTCTCTTCTATTTCTTCAAAATTATCATTTTTGTTCCTAAAAGATCTGAAACTCTTTCTGGATTTTTTTCTTAATGCCAACTTTTAAAAATGTCTGATTATTTTTCAAAATTTCATTTTTGTTTTTGTAAATGTCTAAATTATCACTTTTTACAATAAAATGTGATTTCTTTGAAATGTTTCGACTTCTTTCAAAACTTTATTCTATTTCCTACATTTTCTTTAAAATGATCATTGTTTTCCTAAAAGATCTGACTTGATCTTCTTTTGATTTTTTTCTAAATTTCAAATTTGAAAATGCACACATTTTGTTCCTTTAGATTTTCTTTCCAAATTTCGACTTTTTGGAATTTCCGACTATTTCTTCAAAATGATCACCTTTTTCCTAAAAAATTTGACCTTTTTCCTAAAAAATTTGACATTTTTCCTAAAAAATTTGACCTTTTTCCTAAAAAATTTGACCTTTTTTCTAATTTCTGTTTTTCTTTTATAAATCTAGACTTTTAACAATTTCCGATATTTATATAAATTATCCCTTTTTCCTAAAAATTCTGTCTTCGTTTTGCGTTTTTCTTTCCAAATTTCTGACTTTTTTGAATTTCTGACTATTTCTTCAAAATGTCGACTTTGAACCATTTCCGATCTTTTTTCGAAGTTATCACGTTTCCTAAAATATCTGGATGTTTTTCAGATGCAGATGGTGGAGGGCTGTAGGTGAGGGTTAGTTGATGCTGTGGGAGACGGGAAGCCAGAACAGATCTTTGATGCGGTGCTGTGATCTGGTCAGAGGAGTCGGACGGCTGCATTTTGTACCAGTTGGAGTCTACTGAGAGAGGGTGAACTGATGCCGTCGAGAGTGAGTTACAGTAGTCAAGGCGGGAGGAAATGAAGGCATGGATAAGTGGTTCAGCAGCGGGGCGGGTAAGAGAGGGTCGGACCTTTGCAATTTTGCGGAGGTGGTAAAATGAGGGTTTGTGCCAATTATTAATAGTAGTAAACAAATATAACGTGTTTTTCTTTAATAAAACACATTTTTAAAGAGTTTTCTGTTTACAAAACCATGACACATTACAGGTCATATTATATTATAAGATAGTAGCAGTGATACCAGTTTGTAAGGTGTGTTTTCTTATTAGGTTTTTGAGGTGTGTTCCTTGTAAATAAGCATGACACATTTGGGGTTATTTTTGTATAATCATACAGTAGTAATACTACAGAAACCCCGAGTATAATTGGTAGTTTCGGTGTGATTGGATGTCGTCATTAGAGATTAAGTCATGCGTGGAGGAACTAATTTCACGAACCTCATATTACATAAACAAAACCAACAGAATGCGCCCTCCCCTATTGGTGGATCCAGCTGTCCATCATAGAGTGCATTGCATCACTCTGCCGCACACTCGCCTCTGATTGGCCTAACCACTTGTCCGCCACCGCCTTCCCCCCTCTGATTGGCTGATCCGGGAGATTGCCGTACATGGTAAAAGAGATTTCGCAATACTCTCCTCTCCATGTTCCAAACAAACACACTCAGAGACAAACAGAGACGGGATTAAACTCTCTTTTTTACGCTCAATCTTTGTACTTTGACGAATGGTCGACTCCACCGCCGCCCCCTAAAGGTAAACCATGTTTTAAATGTATTTTTAGGACCGAAAGGCAGTGAAAACAGTGAGGTTTAGAGGCTTGTTAGCATCAGGAGCTAACAGGCTAAACGGGTAGTGAACGCCTCGTCGGAGGAAAGTGAGAAAATGAAACTTAATTTCTGATTAAAACACTAATTAGGGTTTGTTTTCTGACTGTTTAAGACTAGTGTTGAGTGACAGGTTACTGATATTCTGCTGGCTGCTTCCTGGGAACAGAAAGTTGTGAAAAGTAGTAATAATAAAGCTTTAAAGTGTTTTTGAAAGAAGGCAAATACAACACATTAGAGCAGGTTTCACATCAGGCCAGGTGTTAAGACCTTTTACATGCAGAATAACAACATGATATAACAGTTTGAGACACAGCAGGTAAAAGGTGTGAGAATAAACAATTAAACACAATAAAATATTAATGATCCTCTCGGAAAAAAATTGAAGAAGACAAATCCATAAATAAGATAAAATATATTTTTTAAACGTGTAAAATAAAACCAAATAATAATAATAATAATATAATACTAAATAAATAATTATAAAAATAATAAAGATCATATTAAAAGACTAACTTCAAATAAATATAGTAAATGAAGAATAGAAATCAAAACCTATAGAATAAATATAAAAATAATAAAGATTAAAAGACCATTTAAAAGGGGCGTGTCGCTAATAAAATACTCAAATCTAATACATCTAAAGAGTTGTGTTTTCAGCTGTCATTTATATAATAAATCCAGAGTTATAATTGTATTTTAAATCTCTTGAAAGCTGTGATTGAAGCCCCGCATGTTTCCTCCGGAGTTCCCCTTCAAACACAGCCGACGATGATGCAACACCAGGCAACAGCTCTGCTTCCACCCGGAGCGCTTTCCGCTGCGCACACCGCTGCATGGCAACGCGTCGACCAATCAGAGTGTGCAGCGCGGCTAATTAACCAGTCAGAGCAGCGTTGATAATAAACCGCGGAATAATAATCAACCAATCAGAGTAAAGACATGTAAGGGCGAGCATATGTTAATATATGTGTTAGCAAGTCACTCTATGGTTTTTATCTCAGGAGACACTTATTGTTTTTACTCGAAATGATGTAAACAAGAGCTCCAAATATTGGAAGAATTTTTTACCCGTCAGCCAAGAGAACAATAAGAATTATTTTCATGCAAAAAAAGTTATTCTGTCATATAATACCTCATTATAATTGCTGTTTTTATTAAGCACACCGGTACACTCTCACTGTTTATTGATATTTGTTCTACCTGTGAGTAACGTTGCTGTTGTCCCTGGAAATCAGAAATGTTGTACATATATTTAATATTTTATTTTAAATGATCTTTTATGGAGAACATTTAAAATATAGTATATTTTTAAAATACATTTATTGATATTTTATATTTTGATTTCAATTCAGATATATTTTTACATACTTTTATAATATTTTCTATCATCTTTTATTTCCAGATTTTATTTGAATTCAACAACATTTTGAGTATTTTTCTAAATATTATGTGATTTATTGCAATTTTGTTCTATCCTGCTTTTTATTTCATATTTTAATAATATTTCGGACTTAATAACTTTCATAATAGTTCAGAAACATATTGCAGTATTTTTCCATATTTTTATTTCTGTTTTGTTTATTTGATAGTAATATTACCTTGTCCCACCCCGCCTTCCAGGCTCCATAGAGGTGAACTCCGCCCCACCCCCCCAACAATTCACTGCACACTGAGGAGTCTCGAACCGCCACACCTGGAGGCAACAATCCCAATGAGCCGGCTGTCCCAGGCGAAACCAAACACCCCCAACCAATCCTCCGGCGTGAGCGTCATCCAGAGCCAGACCACCCCCCAGTCATCACTGTTAGCACTGCAGCAGGTGCCCCAGATCGCCCCCCCCAGCAGGTAAGGCATCAACCTGCTCATTAACCAATCAGAGCGGAACTGATGATTAACCACTGGACTATAACAATCGACCAATCATTACGTTTCATTTAGCCGAAGCCTTATCCAACGAGACCATACGTTTAATAAACATAGACAATCAAACTTTGGGGGGGGGGGGGCCAGACAGAGACACACAACGACATGCTGACTGCATTGGGGATTGAGCCAGTGCTCCTAAGCGCACAAACCCACTGAGCCACAGCCTCCCAAATGATCAGTATAAGGGAGGATTGAGGGGCTGTATGAATAATAACCCCAACTCTCTCCCCCCCACCCCCCAACAGGAGGTAAGGCGCGCCCCCCCGGCAGGATGAAGAAGCCGTCGGCGGAGAAAGACAGCGACGAGTACCGTCAGCGGCGCGAGCGCAACAACCTGGCGGTGAAGAAGAGTCGCATGCGCTCCAAGCAGAAGGCGGTGGACACGCAGCAGCGGGTAAACGAGCTGAAGGAGGAGAACGAGCGGCTGGAGGCCAAGATCAAGCTGCTGAGCAAGGAGCTGAGCGTGCTCAAAGACCTGTTCCTGGAGCACGCCCACAACCTGGCCGACAATGTGCAGCCCCCGCCCGCCGCCGGCAGCCCCAGCACCGCGGCCAACGGGCAGTGAGTGGGCTGGGGCCAGGAGGACGATTCAGCCAATGGGCAGAGAGCAGGGGCTATAGGGACGATTTCTGCACAAAACTTTTGGAATCTTCTTCTTCTTCTGCTGCTTCGGGCTTCTTCTGGTTCTTCTATGGGACGATCCATCAGCGTGACGGATGAGACTTTGTGATAGGGCTGTGCAGGGACGTGCTCCTCCTCCACAGCCAATGGGATGTTTCCAGGGATTTTGGATTGTACGTTTCGCTCCGCTGAATATTCTGAGGGATTAATCTGAATTTCTGGGGAAAATTCTTCTGATATTCCAAGAAATCAAAGTGGGAAATGTATAGAAAAGATGAGAAGTGATCTGAGATCAAGAGAAAATCATATTTTTATTTTACTGTCAATTTCTGTGTTTTTATCGTTAAAAATCATTCAAATGTATCTTCAACAATCTAAATTAATCCCAAACAATAATTTCATTTTTCCTCTAAATTTGTTTTCTCCAGGAATTGTCAGGGTTTGAAGACTCATTCCTGCACCTCTCTACGCTCCTCTGCTTTATCGAGATTTAATAACTCAGTGGGTCAAGAGAAAAACTCTGTAATTCAGCTTTCAAAAGCAGGAAAGCACTTTAATTACTATATGAATCCATTGATGCCCTGCTTTCAACCCACAAGTTCTTTATTCTTGTTTAAAACGTAAAAAAGGTTGGATTAAAAACACAATTTTACTATTATTTATTGAAATCATTCAAATTTTGAGTGTGAATCGGTCTGTTTGATGGAGGAGGTCTGGAGAGGAATTGGATCTGTGAATCCAGTTCGATGTAAATTCTTCCAGCTTCTGTTTTTTAGGATGTGTATCTCTTCTGTTCTGAGAGTTTTTGTGTGTTCACTACGTGTCGGTGTTTAAAGGGCAGTTCTGTGGTTATTAAAGAGTCTATTTATACTGAAATACCTTCTCCTGTAACTTAACGAGGGGGGGGGGGGCAGAATTGTCCTTCAGTTTGAGCGTCTCTGCAGAAGAGACGGCCCGGGTCAGACATCCCATAAAACACACAGCTCTGAGTCCCGCCTATAGCGTGCGAGGTGTTGCAGAACACAGGGATTTGAGCATCTGCAGACCATTGACCTGCACCTGTAGAACACACTGCAGGAGAGGGACTCTTTAAAGGGTCTCTGGAGTTCACAGAGGAACTCTTTAAAGAGTCTCTGGAGTTCACAGAAGAACTCTTTAAAGAGTCTCTGGAGTTCACAGAAGAACTCTTTAAAGGGTCTCTGGAGTTCACAGAGGAACTCTTTAAAGGGTCTCTGGAGTTCACAGAGGAACTCTTTAAAGGGTCTCTGGAGTTCACAGAGGAACTCTTTAAAGGCTGAAGTCTTTAAAGGCTCTAGAGTTCACAGAAGAACTCTTTAAAGGGTCTCTGGAGTTCACAGAGGAACTCTTTAAAGGGTCTCTGGAGTTCACAGAAGAACTCTTTAAAGGGTCTCTGGAGTTCACAGAGGAACTCTTTAAAGGGTCTCTGGAGTTCACAGAGGAACTCTTTAAAGGGTCTCTGGAGTTCACAGAGGAACTCTTTAAAGGCTCTCGAGTTCACAGAGGAACTCTTTAAAGGCTCTCTGGAGTTCACAGAGGAACTCTTTAAAGGCTCTCTGGAGTTCACAGAGGAACTCTTTAAAGGCTCTCTGGAGTTCACAGAGGAACTCTTTAAAGGCTCTCTGGAGTTCACAGATATCAGGAACTAACGAGTGTGATATCCGGCGCTCATCAGGAGTTGTCACACGTGAACAATAAGATATTTGATCACACGCTTTGATCCGATTTTCCATTATTGAACGAACGATTAATCCAATGTGTTGTTGATTAAGGACATGTGGAGTACACCTGCCCAAACAACAAACATGACCGGATTATAAATGATTTTCAGAATAAGGAGTGATCGTTTTACACTCTTTAGGACACAGAAACTTACATTTTGTAAGTTAACTCCAGAAGAGGACTGGAAGAAAGGCAGCAGAAAGTCCTGCCAGCGCTCCTCTTTCATTGGGACTTCACCAGAGACGGAAATAGTGTTTAACATCACAGAAACACCAGGAAAATAAGGAATCGGCAGGTTCTGCAGAAATCTTTAAAATCAACTACAGACTTAGTTTCAAAACGCGTGTGTGTGTGTGTGTGTGTGTGTGTGTGTGTGTGTGTGTGTGTGTTTTCCACAACGTTCTCATCATACAAATCCACATCTTTTTGAATAATATAATCTTCATACTGGTTTATTTTCGTTCTCCCACCTAAGAGATTTCTGTGCTAACATGACTCAGCAATTTATATCTTAAGTATAATTTATATAAAAACAGACATTTAGACTGGTCTCCCTGGACTTTAGAAACTGGGATGTGCTTCTCCACTGTTTTCAGTCATAAATAAGACATTAATCTGCAGATTTATCCTTTAAATTATTGTTTTTGGGTACTGTATTTCGGTTTCGTAAGAGTGACTCATCATTTTATGCAGGATTCCTGTCAAAAACAGACAAAAATCAGGAGTTTTTAAATGTTTTTGTTCATTTCAAATTATAGATCGCACTCGACTGACTGATGTCTACAGGGCAGAAAAACAGATAAAGTAAAATAACAGGACGAAAGATGAGCTAACGTCGTGCTAACTCTGCTAACGCCGTGCTAACTCTGCTAACGCTGAGCTAATGTGCTAACGCTGTGGGAGCGTTGTTTCAGCCTCTGGTTTTTCAATGTTTTCTAAGGTGTGTTTTCTACCTGTCGGATGACGCTGCATGTTTTGGTGCATGACGTTGGATCTTATTATGGGATGTTTTTCTGAATGTTGCTGAGCAGCGTTTCTCATGACTCGGCTTTTATATGACAGCAGGACGTGCATTGTAAATTAAACTTCAGTATAAAAACGAAACTGTGTGTGTGTGTGTGTGTGTGTGTGTGGTGGGGGGGGTGGGGGGGCATGTCACCAGCTAAATAACATTTATCATTTTGAGATTACAATATGAGTTTATTTTCAGCCCTCTATGTATGTCACCTTTAGATTAATACACTGACATTCAAATAAATAAATATATATTTTAATTCATATTCACAGAAGAGTTCATACATTAAAATATGAATAATCTGAATTATTCATATTTTAATGCTTAAGACCAATCTATTAAGTGTATTTTAAAATTTAAATGAACTCCTTTGTCATTTTAATGTAATTTCAATCATTTATCGGCGGAAATTGTACATCCTAGCTCTGAACATACAGTGTGTGTGTGTGTGTGTGTGTGCAGTGAATGATTGACTGGATGACTTCATGATCTCCTGAGTCTAGATTTTTTTTCTTCATCTCAAAGGTCGCAGACAGAGAACATCTCCTCCTGACACAGAACCCCCCCCAAGCTAAAAATAACCTGCTCTCTGTGTGTGTGTGTGTGTGTGTGTGTGTGTTTAACCGGACGGAGCTTAGACTGGTTTAAGTTTCATTAAATTAAACATAAAGTCATGAAGGTGTGTTCAGGGACTGTAGGAAATAAATAATAATTAGTATCTTAAATCTCAGAGAATGTTCTCTTTTTTCACATACATTTGTATAAAACAGGGCTGTTGAGTCAAGGAACTGATATTGGATGTACATTTTTGGACCTTAAATATCAACATTTCACCTTAAGGAATCACATTTATGGTGTGGTACCAGAACCAGTGAGTGGTTTATGTCTAAATCTGCAGACTCGAATATTCCCCGTGAGGGCGAGGCTGTTTCTCTGAAAACAGATATTAATGTTGTGCGTTATCAGCAGCGTTACTCACCGCACATTCCTCCACAACAGTTCATATCATAGCCCTGCTGAGAAGAGGAAACATTTCTGCAGCTGTCTTTATGAACTCACAAAGGGGTTTTAAAGGCTGGATTATCACGTGAAGTCTGAAGGCTCCTCCGACAGGGCGGCATGCAACACACTACATGTTGAACTGGAATTAGGAAGGAGACAGTGCAAGGGACATCATCATGCAAGTAAAATGCAGAACAAGATGTTAGATCCACTGTGTCCTTCAGGGGTGTTAACTTTAAGTAAGTTTATGCACAAAACAAACACACGGTTTAATGTGCTAATGCATATTTTGATCCGGCTGTTATGAGCGGCTCCACAACAAAAGAGAGGGAGAAGCTTATCTATTTAAATAGATCACAGAAATCCCTGCAGTGGAGTTTGACCAACATTTGGTTAACTGGACCCAGGCTGGAAGATGGGATGAGGATCCAGGAGAGTCAGGGAGCCACTGGGACTCCAGGCAGCTGGGCTTAAGTAGGTCCTCTGTGTTCCCAGTTAGGCTTATTGGCCTCCTCATCGCAGCCAAGGACCTGCAACACACCGACCCAGGCATCAGGCTCTGGGGCCATCACACCGACCCCAGAGCCTGATCTGCAGAAGAGAGTGCACGTACTCGATTGATAGGGTAACATCGGAGAGCAACAGCACCGTAGATATTTACTGACCCAACCCGGATTCAGGTTGCTAACTACCACTGACAGCAGCTAGCTCCAAACATCTTCTCATCCACAGACAAAGTCTCCAGGTGGGTGCTGGACAACAGGTAGGGATACAGCAGGTAGACGGGTAGGGATACAGCAGGTAGGGATACAGCAGGTAGGGATACAGCAGGTAGGGATACAGCAGGTAGCCGGGTAGGGATACAGCAGGTAGGGATACAGCAGGTAGGGATACAGCAGGTAGGGATACAGCAGGTAGACGTCTTCAAAATTAGGTTCAACTCGTGCAGAAAGTCAAACACCAGTACAGAAATAAAATCAAGAGTGTTCAGTGTCTCCGCAGAGCGCCGAGTTAAGAGGAAGAGGTAACAACTGGAGAACATGTCTTCCAGATGTGTGTGTGTGTGTGTGTGTGTGTGTGTGTGTGTGTGTGTGTGTGTGTGTGTGTGTGTGTGTGTGTGTGTGGCTGCCAGATTCTCACAGGAGGTGGATTCAAACACACGGAAGTTGGCAATGGATGGCGAGGCCATCGCTCATTTTAATGTTTGAAGTTTCATAAAAAAACGTTATTCATGTTTCTACATCTGGAGAGGGAGAGAGCAAAGCATCGTGGGAAGACACACACACACACACACACACACACACACACACACACACACACACACCAGAAGAGTTATTGATGTTTATGAACAATAACATGATTCATAAAAGGAAAATCACTCAAACTCTCAAAGACGTAAATCGTGAATCAGTTAAACCATCCTCACTAATCGTTGCATTGCAGCCTTTTATTATCATGACAATATAAAGGAGCTTCAGTTAGTGAACCAAACGGCTCCCACCTTAGGAAAAGCACTAACACCATGAAGCAAAAACGTTCAAAATGAACACCTGCATCTCATGTGATTACTGATAAGTAAACACGCTGCGTCATTATATTACAGTGCTTTACGGTAGGTAATGTTAACCTATATTATGGGATGTCACGTTACGATACAGTGTATCACCGTATATCATGTTACATATATACGTATATCATGCGTTTCTGTTTGTTACCAGTGTTGGGTATAGTTACTTTGGAAAGTAGTTAATTAGGTTACAACGTTACTATCAATTAAAAGTAATCAGTTACGTTACAGCGTTACCTATTCATAAAAGTAACGCGTTAGAGTACTCCTGCGTTACCGAAAATTAAAAGCCGGGTGCAGCGCCTCGCACATGCTGCAGCTTAACTGACGCAGACACACAGCCTACTTTAAATGCACCGAGACGTCCTGACAATGAATAACATCACCCAACCAAATGAACTCTGCAGGATAACAATAACAAGACAGACAGTTATATGCCTTTTTTAAATCACTGATCATGTGATCAACATTCAGGAGTTGCCTAACGTTTGGTACCCAGCCCAGGTAGCCGATATGATGCAGTTATGAAAGTGCATACATTTACGTGCGCTTCAGTAAACAGAATCTGAGGTAAACAGGTTGCAGATTCAGATCCATTTATAAATTAACGACCAATCAACGATCTAACAAACATGCCGAATAAAAGGAACAATGAAATCGCTCACTGGCACACAGCGGGCACATGACAAATATAGCCTCATAGCTGAACTATGAAAACACTGTTCAAGTATCACAGGCCTAAACTCACATTCACTCTTCGAAGTCCAGATAGCTTGCAAAGGTTTTTTCGGTCCGGCACTGTTCCCTCTGGCTTACGTGTCGTTGGGATTTTACTTATTAATTTACGGATGGATGGAGACTCCACAGCTGAAATTGGAAGCATCTCCTCAACCACATAACCGGCGACAACCTTCTTAATCTCACTGGCAGAGAGGGTACTGAGCCACAACTCAGACGCTGTTGCTTTGGAGCTGGTGCACCACCGTCGTCCTCCTCAGCAGGCCTTGCTACCAGCGGGATAGAGTGCTGCTTCGATGCAAGATGTTGTTTTAAATTCGAAGTGGAATTGTTTGAGGTCGACAGAAGCTTTTCAACAACACAGAGAGTGCGTTTTACCGTTATGTTGTTCTTGTCCTTTTCGCTGGTGAATTGAAAATAATGTGCGTACTTCCACGATGAACACGCTGACCTCTCTGCCATCTTGCCGGGGGTTCGAGACACTCACACACAGGGTGCGAACTGGAGGGGAGCAGGGGGAGCTATAGCTCCCCTAGTGGTGACATGAGCTCCCCTGGGAACATGGTTTGCGAAATTTTAGGGGAGCTCTCTAAAATATTGATATGATGACCAAATAAATGCCATTTTGGGTAATGTTTTTTTCAAAGGTGTAAAATAAGTGAAATAAAATTCTATTCATAGTTGTCAGGCTGTATGACGTCAAAATGCCCAGTTGGCGGGCAAGAAAGGCATTCGATAGCTGTCTAGTTCTACCACCGGAATTTACCTAGGATCACCGATTACCTTTCATTCAAAATCAATGAATATCTCTACCTTAATGTGTTCTGACTGAGTAATACAATGCAAGACAGTTGTTGTTCGGTTGGTTGTTCAAATCGGCGAGGAGACAAGCCAGGACTAGGCATATCAGCAGCAGAAAAAAAACCAGGTTGTGGTTACAGTCAATAAGACGTGACCCCTGCCTTCGGAGATGCCATCAAAGTTTGGCAGCCCTCAAAGTATACACGTGAATAGTTGAATTTGCAAATAATTATTTTCTTACAAATCAGCCCTCTGTCTCAAAACAAGCTTCAGCAGCTAACTGGTAAAGTGTAGGCTGAACTAGGTTAGCCTACTGTTATCCTGGGAAAGCATAGCATCCTCTGAGCTAGATAACTCTCACCCGCAATTTGCGATATTCAGCCAGTCTATGAAACTACACGATTCATAACACGGTGACGGTGGTTTAAGTATTTTAATTACATAAGGTGAACTTACCATTTGATAAAACGATCACTGCAAAGACACATACTTTGAGGGTTGTTTTGACTTTGGAAGCTTTTCTGGGGTAGGAGCATCGTCTGAGTTTTCTTTATCTGCTGGTAGCCTATGCGATAAAAACATCGTCCGGACTTGTCTCTTAGCCGATTTGAACAATCAACCGAGCAACAACTGTCTTGCATTGTACTACCTTATTCAGACAATGTTAAGCAAAGAGATATTAAGTGATTTTGAATGAAAGGTAATCGGTTCGTTAATTCCAGTGGCTGACAGCTGTGGAAAGCTTTTCTTGCACTCCAACGTGCATTCTGACGTCACGTGAAAACTATCAATTTAGAGTTTATGATTCATGAAAAAAGTGTCGCCTGCTTGCCGCTGTTTGCAGCTCCGCCCACTACCAATTCACTCACGTGATCGTTTATTTACTGTAGCACTACATGTTTACAAGGTATTGTTGCTGCTGCTGACAGTATGTTGAAAAGAAAAAAACAACAACTTACACTGGGCAATTTCTTTAAAAAGACTGCCAAACAACTTGATAAAGAAGACCAAACGAATGTAGCTGGTGGAAGCACATCCTTTGTGACTGCTGTTACAACAGTACCGAGAGAGGAGGGAGCTAATGTCAGTGCTGCTAGTGCTAACTTGACAGTTAAAGATAACTTGTGTGCTGAAGAGACACAAGAAGATGAGCCAAGAGAAGAGGCTTCTAACGTGATGACAATTACCATAGTAGAGGTCGAAGGAGATATGGAAGAAGATGATGATGTTGCTGATGACCACCCCACTTGTGCTTCCTCTTCCTCCCTGCCTGCTGCTCGAGATCGGGGGGGGGTGAAGTTGCTGCGGTGGTCCGGCGGCTGCCGGATGGCTGGACCAGCCAACAGTGGAGTGAGTGGATCACACGCCTCCCATGGCTATTCTCCAAGGATGGATCCATAGGCTGTACTCTCTGCAGGGATGCTAAAAGCCTTCTCCTCAGTACTGATAAAGGTGGAGTGCACTTATCAGAAGAATGGATGAACGGGGACGTATCCAGTAAAACTAAGAACAACTTGCGTAAGAAAATCTACAAGCATCGGGATAGTGTGGCGCACAACAGGGCAGTTGAACTGGCAGAAACAAGAAAACAAGCAATACTGCCGAACCAGATTCTCGCAATCAACGGAAAGTTGCTGGAGGAAACGTCCAATGCTTTCCGATCTGCGTATATGATAGCAAAGGAAAGGATGGCATTTAAAAAACTCCCACCTGTCATGCAGCTTCAAGAGATCAATGGGGCAAAGGTAGGCGCTGGTGGTCCGTGGATTATTTATTATCAAGTTGATTGAAGTTTGCGTAGCCCATACATGCTCGGTAAATCTGTTTCTGTTTCATGTAAATGTAGACCTTTGGCACCCCGTGTGCAACGGATTTTCTATTTAATAGGCCTATGTCACAGATCAGAATCCCCCCCCCCCCCCCCCCCCCCCTCAAAAAAAAAAAAAAAAAAAAATCCGGCTCCCCCGGACACCGTGGTATAGTTCGCACACTGCTCACACACACACACAGGTAATGTAGGTCAGCAGCAGGGCACAGGACGCATCACAGCGCTGCGCCTCCGCTGACACATCCGCAGGTGGCACAGAACTGTCTGACAAAAAGCAGGCTGCAGTCGGGATTTTAACGGATTACTTTAAAAAAAAGTTACTGATTACCGAACGCACGAAACTAACGCGTTACGTTACTCGCTACTCGATAAAAGTAATTCGAGTACCCACAACACTGTTTGTTACATTGTGCTACGTATCGTCCTTTAAAGTTCGGCATGTTATGTCACGTTTCATTAATGGTAAGATATGGTTCAGCATCATTGCGTCACGTTGTGTGATGTGATGTTAACATACAGTATGTTATGGTGTGTCACGTGACGATACAGTGTTTCACATCACCGTTTATCATGTTACATTATGTTATGTAACTATACTGTATGCTACGGTACGTTACCGTTTGTGACGTTGCGGGCGGTGTGAGAATAATCAATATATTGTGACGGAACATTAAAGGATATTCACTGTTTCCCGACGGACCAGATTTGAACTTCCGGTAGTACCGGATGTTATTGTTTTTAGCTTCAGTTAGCATGTAGCTTATAGTATATTGTATGAATGGAGGGAGAATGGCGCGTGGAGTTACCTACTAAACACAGAAGTCGGCGAGACCCGTGACGAAACAGATGAAGATGGAGTCGGCTGGGCCGCCAACTGGAAGGCGGGGCATAGCTACGGCACGCATCGAGATACATTCGAGGCCGTGGCTAAGGGACTTATTACCCGAGCGGGTACAGGATTTTTTGGGAAGCTGTGAGGCAAAAGCTGTTTCCCGGCCTGCTAGCCCCAGGCATCATTGCGTTACGCTATATCACGTTATATTATGTAATGTTACCGTACGTTACGCGGCGTTATGCTATGTTTCAGTGCAGTTACGTGACGGTACATTACCGTGAGTTACCTTAATGCGATATGTCACGTATCGGCATGTGATGGTTTGTTATCGTGCCAGATAAACCGGAGATCATTTTCATTAGGCCTACTTTATATTCCGCTTGCTTGTCAATTTTCCACCAAATACATTTTAATTTGAGTCTGTAATTTGATATCATGCTTTTGGTTGATTTGTATAATTATAAAATGAAGTGTGTAGTAGGAACTCATGAAGGTGTTGTACATTCATCAATTAAAATAAGTATGTATTTTAAACGAGTCTCTGTTCTGTCTGCAGCCCATCTGAGAGTCATGTATTCCTCTGAGATTATGGAACCGACCCCCCCCCCCCGGTACAATAATAGAGATAACGTGCTAATTTTAGAAGCTGTGGGTGATGGATGAGGTGTTGGTGAACGGGGAGAGGATCTGGTCTCTTATTGCATCATTAATCTGCGGACTCATCAGAAACAGAAAGTACTGACACGTGTTTTCTGTTCCCGTGCTCTGATGGATTTACTGTTTCACCTTAAACTAATCTCTGCTGTTGCGTCATTTACTAGAAACCCTCTCTGACCGGGGGTTATCATGGGAGGAGAAACACAGATTTATTTTATAAAAAGTTTCATTGTTGTAGTTCTAATAATGTTTGAGTTTATTGATAACAATCTTATCCGACAAATGAGTTATTACTTTAAATCTTGCGATCAGGGTTTATGTTATTCACCTGCGGCTCAATAATGAGGGGTATCTGTGTTGAGGTGGCAGATCATATTAGATCATGCCTTCTACGTGTCAGAGTAACATCCACAGGACCCAAGGCTTCCGAGCAGAGCATCACTCTGCCTCCAGCTGGCCTTCCTCCCATAATGCACCCTGGTGCCATGTCTTCCCCAGGTAAGAGACCCTCACACATCCTGATCCTTCAGACCCGGCCCCCTTCTTCCATTGCTCTCCGGTCCAGTTCTGGTGCACATCTCACAAAGTGTTCACATGCTGCCTGACAAACCTTTTCTTAATGTCCCTGTGGCAGCGGGGTGTGGTTAGGGTGCCGGCTGAACAGACGCGTAGACTGGACCCTGAGGACAGATGGGAAGAGGAGAGGGGTTAATCCGGGTCTGTTGATGTGGGGTAGGGGTGACAGCGGGGATCGCGGCGGGGAAACTTCCTCCTCGGGGCTGGAGTGGGTCGGCCGGCTGGGACGGTCGGGGATCAGGCTTCGTCGGGGCAGTGAAAGGTGATCCTCCGCCAGGACCACGGCTGCTTCCAGGCCGGCGGGGTGGTGGCACTGGACCTAGTTCGCGGTAAAGGATGGCAGGCCGGCGACAAATTGCTCCAGCAACACCTGCCCCAAGACCTCCTCCACGGAATGTTCTTCTGGTCTGAGCCATCGCTTCGCCGCATCAAGGAGCTGCTGTGCGTAGGCGAAGGGGCGGCCGGCGTCCTCGAAGAGAAGGGCTCGAAACCGGCGTTGATGCCCCTCTGGCGTACTGCCCATCCGGTCCATGATGGCCCTCCTTAGCTGGCCATAGTCGTAGCGAGAGGACGCCGACAGGCTTGCACAGTTAACTGTGCTCCCCCGGAGAGCATGGGGAGCAGCCGCACGGCCCACTCCTCCTCCGGCCACCCACACGCTGCGGCGGTGCCCTCAAAGATACCCAGGTAAGCCTCCGGGTCATCGTCTGCCGTCATATTTTGTAGGCCAATCGCCGGCGGCCGGGTGGGGTTGGTCCTGGAATCGACCTCCCGGGTGGATGGACGCTGCAGCAGCTCCCGCAGGAGAGCACGATCCTCGCGGTGGGTCGCTGCTAACTCCAGGGGAGCCTCACTCTGCTGCCGCTGGAGACGGCTGGTGCTCTCCTGCAGTGCCGCGAGGCTCTGGAGAGCCTGCCCAGCGGGCTCGGGGGGTTCTGGCCTTCCATCAGGTCCCTGTCCAGGCGCCACTGTGAGCGTTCGGGCTCACACCTGGGTTCCCAATGACCACTCGGTACTTTGAAACACAATGAAATCTTTATTACGGAACAGTACTTTCACAATGGTACTGGCGGTTAGTGGCTCTCGTCCTGCGGGCGAGGGCAAACAGTCCTCACTCAGGCCCCCGTCTACTGCAAAAGAGACCCGAACCAGGTTACGACCATGATTTTAATCCGCCCTTCATTACCTGATTCTGATCAGCTGTCTGTCCTCGGCTGAGCCACTCCTACCACTCCAGCAGCCGGCACCCTAACCACACCCCGCTGCCACAGTCCCGTTAAATGAACATGTCTTCCATCCATCCATCCTTCCATCCATCATCTTCTCCCGCTTTTCCGTCAGGGTCGCGGAGGTAACAGCTCCAGCAGAGAGCCCCAAACTTCTCTTTCTCTGGCCACATCAACCAGCTCTGACTGGGGGATTCCAAGGCGCTCCCAGGCCAGCGAAGAGATATAATCCCTCCACCTGGTCCTAGGTCAACCCCTCGGTCTCTTCCCAGCTGGACGTGCCTGGAACACCTCCCTAGGGAGGCGCCCAGGTGGCATCCTCACTAGGTGCCCAAACCACCTCAACTGGCTCCTTTCAACACGAAGGTGGTTCTACTCCGAGTCCCACCCTTCTGGCAGCGCACCCGACCCCATCTCTGTTTCCCGTAGGTGGTGGGCCTGCAGGACGGAGAAGCAGAGGTGTTGCCCACGTTGCTTTTTCGGGCTGTGCCCGGCCGGGCTCCGTGGCAAGCCCAGCCACTAGACGCTCGCTGACGAGTCCTCCTTCTGGGCCTGGCTCCAGAAGGGGACCCCAGGCTTCCTCTGGGCCGGGTATCCTCGCTTTCATGTTTGTTTGTCATGAGGTCTTTTGAACCAATCTTAGTCTGGCCCCTTACCTGAGACCAATTTGCCATGGGAGACCCTAGCAGGAACACAAGGTTCCAGACAACACAGCCCCCAGGTTCATCGGGGCACACAAACCTCTCCACCACGATAAGGTGCTGGTTCTCGGAAAAGGGAAAACATGTCTTCCATTTCACATAAACACCCATCTTCCATTAGGAACAGGTCCGATATTTAAAGACCAATCAAAACGCAGGAGAAAATGATCTCCTTTCTTTCTTAAAACGCAGTTTATTTGTTTCCCTGGGAACAGTAAACACGATGTAAACAAAGCCGGATGTTTTCTGGTGGAGGAAATCCTTTATTTAAAGGAGCTTAAACTGTGACATTAAATGATCTGGGAGCAAACAGCAGCCTCACTGGGAACCAGAGGAACCAGTGCAGGATTTATCTCCTCCGTGCAGAGAGGAAATCAGATCCAGGTGCAGCCAATCATCTTCCTCTGTCAGAACCAGAAATCCAGGGAGGAGTTCTCCTTCTTCAGGGAGTTAAGGTGTCCAACTCTTTAAAGTTTAAAATTGGCTGCAGCAGAACATTTCTGAGAATCCAGAGAGCAGCAGCAACCTTAAAGAGGATTTAGAGAAGAGATGATGTATTCCTTGCTGTTCCCTGAAGGCAGCATCTCCTGGTCCAATGGGATCCCTCCGTTTGATTTTAGTCAGAAAATAATCTCTGTGTCAAAGAAACGTTTCTGATACGAAGCTAACTCCCCACCGCTAAGCTAAAGGAGGCTAATGTTGGGCTATAAAGAAACTACAGCACGGTCACATGACTTCACGTCACCACCGCTAAGCTAAAGGAGGCTAATGTTGGGCTATAAAGGAACTACAGCACGGTCACATGACTTCACGTCTCCACCGCTAAGCTAAAGGAGGCTAATGTTGGGCTAGGAACTACAGCACGGTCACATGACTTCACGTCTCCACCGCTAAGCTAAAGGAGGCTAATGTTGGGCTATAAAGGAACTACAGCACGGTCACATGACTTCACGTCACCACCGCTAAGCTAAAGGAGGCTAATGTTGGGCTATAAAGGAACTACAGCACGGTCACATGACTTCACGTCTCCACCGCTAAGCTAAAGGAGGCTAATGTTGGGCTATAAAGGAACTACAGCACGGTCACATGAATTCACGTCCCCACTTTAAGCTAAAGGAGGCTAATGTTGGGCTATAAAGGAACTACAGCACGGTCACATGACTTCACGTCCCCACCGCTAAGCTAAAGGAGGCTAATGTTGGCCTATAAAGGAACTACAGCACGGTCACATGACTTCACGTCTCCACCGCTAAGCTAAAGGAGGCTAATGTTGGGCTATAAAGGAACTACAGCACGGTCACATGACTTCACGTCCCCACCGTTAAGCTAAAGGAGGCTAACGTTGGGCTATAAAGGAACTACAGCACGGTCGCATGACTTCACGTCCCCACCGTTAAGCTAAAGGAGGCTAACGTTGGGCTATAAAGGAACTACATTACTATTTCTTCCACGTCTATCATTGAGTGAAATATTTCCTCGTTGTTGGACTCTTTGGACCTTTGACCTCCTGAAGTTTGGCAGCACTTTTCCTGCCTCCCTTTACAGAGTATTCATGGAGTCCGAGGAGCTCTGGGGACGAAGATCATTAATAATCAAACCGTGATTACAGCTGTGGTCCCTGCAGGTCCAGATGTGTGGGGGGGGTGGGGATCTGATCAACTGTTAGATCAGTTAGAGAGGAAAATCTGTTCAACCATGTACTGTGGAGATCTGGAGAGCGCAGAGCTCTGAGGAGGTTTCATAATAACTCAAATGCGTCCACCCTGGGATTCAAATAAAGTTTCTACAAAAGATGAAACACAACATATTGTAATACATATTTTTTAATATTTACTGTTGTTATATATTGTAGTCTATGTGCACCTATTTGCTGTATTTCTTTCTTAATATAAACATTATATTTTGCTTTAACTTCTTGCCCCAACTCTTTTTTATGACTTATTTTATGTTTAGTCATTAATGAACCTTTTTATGAAATACCGCCCCTCTGTTTCTGCACAGAGCTTCTCTTTGTCAGGGAGTTCATATAATGCACTTTAATAATCTGCTGATCAGCTGACAGAAGGCGATGCTGCTGCTATAGATGCTAACCTCCGAAGATGGCCGCCACGCCCCAGTCCCTGAACTCTGGACTCATATGTTCTGTGCGGATCGTTTTGTTAACGTATCTCACATGTTTCCTATTGTGTGTGTGTGTGTGTGTGTGTGTGTGTGTGTGTGTGTGTGTGTGTGTGTGTGTGTGTGTGTGTGTGTGTGTGTGTGTGTGTGTGTGTGTGTGTGTGTGTGTGTGTGTGTGTGTGTGTGTGTGTGTGTGTGTGTGTGTGTGTGTGTGTGTGTGTGTGTGTGTGATGGACAGGCTGTCAGGCAGAGTTAGCATAGCGGCTAACGCCTGGTGTTTCTGCTCCTGGCAGCTCCCCCCTGATGTATTCCAGCTTTCACATCTCGTAAACAAGATAAACGCTGCGGAGCGTTGGGGGGGGGGGGGCGCGGGTGAGTTAGATCCTGGGAATGTTCTCTCTGAGCTTTATCTCCCCCCTCACCCTTTCATATCTCACCCTCACCCCCACCTGAGCTAAAACTGGAGCTAAAGCTAACTCTGCAGGAGTCGCCGACCTGTCGTGGTTTTTCACTTTCTGAGCTTGTTGCGTCTGTGAATGCAGCTGTGTAGCTTTGTGTAGTCTTAGTTATTTGTAATTGTTTTGCGTTTGTTTCTGATTGTGTCTTTTGGTTGTTTTTTGCGTCTGTAATGTGTATACATTTTTTTGCATGTGCTCATTTACTTTGCATCTCTGTTGTTGTTGTTGTTGTTGTTGTTGTGGTTGTTGTTGTTGTTGTTGTTGTGGTTTCTTTTAAGTGATTTAGCGTCTCTCTGAAGTGATTGTGAGTCCTTTCTGTGTGTTAGGTCTCTTTTAGTGGCTGTTTGTGTGTGTGAGTAGTCAGTGTGTGTCTGTAAAGTTTCTCTTGTTCTGTCCATCTTTTCAGCTCCTTTTTCCTCGAACGTCTCTCTGAAGTTTTGCATATATTAATGTTTGTGTGTCTTTGTATTTTTAAGCCACACTTAGTAGTTGTTTTGGTTCTCTTTGGAGTCATTTTGTGTCTGTATTTCTGTGGCTGTTTGAATCTCTCTGTAGATTATTTGTGTGCCTTGTAGTTGTTTTGTGTCTTTTGTTGTCTCTTCCTTCACTCTTATCTCTTTGTAGTTGTTATATTGTGTGTCCTAACATGAACACTGGTTGTGTGTCTCCCTGAGAAGTTGTTGCTCTGGTAAACTTTAAAGCAGTGAAGTGTTTTTATGAACTTCAGAGTGTAATGTTTGCAATGATCTCTCCGAGGCTGTTTCTCATCCTGAGAGCTGGACCCCGACCAGACCGTAAATCCCTCAGCACCGTGTGTGTGTGTGTGTGTGTGTGTGTGTGTGTGTGTGTGTGTGTGTGTGTGTGTGTGTGTGTGTGTGTGTGTGTGTGTGTGTGTGTGTGTGTGTGTGTGTGTGTGTGTGTGTGTGTGTGTGTGTGTGTGTGTGTGTGTGTGTGTGTGTGTGAAGTGAGCCATCACATTTTAACCCCGTGAGTCCTATATTAAATTGTGCATATTTTCGTCTTCCAGTTTAATATTTACTGAAGTCCCGTCATCGTCGCCCTGCGCTCCAAATCGAATCAACTGTGTGTTTTCTTTCGAAAGGACGCGTTAGTGTTTCCCTTCAGAGAGACTCTTACTGTAAATCTAATTTATTACTAACATAAAGTGAGTCAGGTTTAATCCAACTGCACTTCCTCCTCCATCCTCCGGGAGCTGTTAGCTAATCGCAGCTAAAGTGGCCAACAAGTGTTCCAGTCCAGATCATTATTTAAGAAGAAGAAGGAACCCGAACTGGTCCCTCAAAGGGGGAATGTACATTCTGCATTCGACCCATCCTAGTGTCCCTGTGGGGATACATTCATATAATATATTCTGATATCATCTGTACTCATATCATATGTATCTGTACTAGTATCTGTACTCATATCATATGTATCTGTACTAGTATCTGTACTCATATCATATGTATCTGTACTAGTATCTGTACTCATATCATATGTATCTGTACTAGTATCTGTACTCGTATCATATGTATCTGTACTAGTATCTGTACTAGTATCTGTACTCATATCATATGTATCTGTACTAGTATCTGTACTCATATCATATGTATCTGTACTAGTATCTGTACTCATATCATATGTATCTGTACTAGTATCTGTACTCATATCATATGTATCTGTACTAGTATCTGTACTAGTATCTGTACTCATATCATATGTATCTGTACTAGTATCTGTACTAGTATCTGTACTCATATCCATGTATCTGTACTCATATCATATGTATCTGTACTAGTATCTGTACTCGTATCATATGTATCTGTACTAGTATCTGTACTCATATCATATGTATCTGTACTAGTATCTGTACTCATATCATATGTATCTGTACTAGTATCTGTACTCATATCATATGTATCTGTACTAGTATCTGTACTCATATCATATGTATCTGTACTCGTATCATATGTATTTGTACTAGTATCTGTACTCATATCCCATGTATCTGTACTAGTATCTGTACTCATATCATATGTATCTGTACTAGTATCTGTACTCATATCATATGTATCTGTACTAGTATCTGTACTCATATCATATGTATCTGTACTAGTATCTGTACTCATATCATATGTATCTGTACTAGTATCTGTACTCATATCATATGTATCTGTACTAGTATCTGTACTCATATCATATGTATCTGTACTAGTATCTGTACTCATATCATATGTATCTGTACTCATATGTATCTGTACTAGTATCTGTACTCATATCATATGTATCTGTACTAGTATCTGTACTCAATCATATGTATCTGTACTAGTATCTGTACTCGTATCATATGTATCTGTACTAGTATCTGTACTCATATCATATGTATCTGTACATGTATCTGTACTCATATCTATGTATCTGTACTAGTATCTGTACTCATATCATATGTATCTGTACATGTATCTGTACTCATATCATATGTATCTGTACTAGTATCTGTACTCATATCCCATGTATCTGTACTCATATCATATGTATCTGTACTAGTATCTGTACTCATATCATATGTATCTGTACTAGTATCTGTACTCGTATCTGTACTAGTATCTGTACTCGTATCATATGTATCTGTACTAGTATCTGTACTCGTATCATATGTATCTGTACTAGTATCTGTACTCATATCATATGTATCTGTACTAGTATCTGTACTCATATCATATGTATCTGTACATGT